>NW_028270157.1:61402645-61536390 GCF_037043375.1 Chiloscyllium plagiosum | reverse complement strand
TTCCCACTCTGCAGTTGCCTAGCTGCCTCCTGTATTTCCTGAACTGTCAAGGGGGCATTAAGGAGAGAGGCCTGTTCCAAGGTTACCCCTGGGACGTCTAGGTTCTTAAAGGTTTCCATTTTAGCTTTCCTGTCCTCGCAACCTTCAGACCGATACAATTCAGAGTAAAAGCTCTGAAAAGCCTCATTAATCTTTTTAGCATCGTATGTAAGGACCCCGGCGCTGTCTCTGATTGCAGTAATGGATTGGAGAGCACGCTTTTTCCTCATCAGATACACTAAATACTTCCCTGGCCTGTTCCCATATTCGAACAGCATTTGTCTAGCAAAAGCAAGTTCTTTCTTTGCGTTTTGTGTCAGTATTGAATTCAAGGCAGCCCGGAGGGCCATGATCCATTGTAGCTTCGTCACCAAAGGTCGCGCAAAATGTGCTGCCTCAGCGGCTTTCAACCGCATCTCGAGTAGACGCTGCTCTTCCTCCTTCTGTCGTTTCTGGCTTGCAAAATAGGAAATAGCTAATCCCCTAATAAAGACCTTAGCAGTCTCCCATGTCATAGATGGACTACTAGCTGGGGCTGAGTTGATAGTGAAGAATTCCTGAAACTCCTTCAAAACGTATTCCACAAATTTGGAATCCTTAAGGAGAAAAGGGTCCAAACGCCAGTGCCGTAAACCTAGCCCCTCACTCTTGGCCTTAACCTCCAAATACATTGCTGCATGATCAGAGATAGCTATATTCCCAATTTTACGACCCATAATCGAATCCACAAGGGCTGAGGGAGCCAGAAAGAGGTCAATCCTCTTGTGACATTTACGTGGGTTTGAAAAAAAGATGAAGTCTCTATTGATAGGGTGGAGACATCTCTAAATATCCACCGCCTCCAACTCCTTGCATTAGTCAACCACCTGCTTGGCCCGCGAAGAAATAGTTGGGGACCCACAGGGCATCCTGTCCACTGTCTGATCCAAAAGACAATTAAAATCCCCCCCTATAATAATATGCTGTGTTCCAAAAGCACTCAACTTAGAGAAAGCACTAATCAAAAATTTGAGGGGATGCGCCGGAGGGCAGTAGACATTCCTCCCCATGTATCAGGGCTTTAAGTATCACAAACCGTCCCTGCTCATCTTTCACCTGCTCCAATGATGTGAGCGCAAGATTTTTCTGGATAAGTACCGCCACGTCCCTACTTTTAGTAGTAAAGGATGAAAAGAAAACCCGGTCATAACCCCCCCTGTTGTAATTTCAGGTGTTCCCCATCCTCAGGATGGGTTTCCTGCAACAAAGCTATATAAACCCTTTCCCTCTTCAGGCTAGAAAGCACTTTTTTTTTCCTTTTATTAGATGAATGTCTTTCCTTCATGTTCCAGGTGCGCCATTTAATAAGACACTTAGCCATGTCCCCTTTCAGAGACCCTTGAACCCCTGGGGGAGAGAGAAACCTGCTTACAAAGCGCCGAATATAAGTAAATAAAGACTCCGAGTCGAAGAACTATATATACAAAAATTACTCTATCATTAGTGTAAACAACTACAAAAAAAACTATAAAACCTTGAATGGAAGACTCTTCCCCCTGCCCATAGGGGGCACTCACCCTACCCATCCTCTCCTTCATAGCTCCTTCAAACCCGGACTGTGCCCCAGCCTTAGGCCAATAAAAAAAAATCCTTAAATCAACAGAAAAAAGATCAAGTCAGGATCAGCACTCCACCCATCCCTGGCTTCATGTCACCCCTACTTGTAACTAAAGGAGAAACAGAAGAAACAAAAAAGGGGAGAGACAACAAAGAACATCCACAAAATTTCCCATCAGACAATCCAGTTATTTAAAAAAAGGAACAACTTATTCCAAGGTCTTTTTTTCCCCCCTCTTTCCAAAAAGGAAATTATTAGGGAGAAAGATAGAAATGAGAAACAAACATTAACTGTATTCTTCAGGCCAATCCGTCCATTTTAAAGTGTCTACAAAGTTTTTAGCTTTATCTGCTGAGTCAAATTTATAAACTGAGTCCTCATGGCCAAAATGGAGCACTGCAGGGTATCTCATGGAGTACTGGATGCCCAAATTCCTCAGCCTCTTTTTAACTTAATCGAAGGACTTCCTCTTTCGAATTACAGCTGCAGAGAAATCCTGGAAAAACATGATTTTTGACCCCTTGTTCAGCAGTGCCTGCGGATCTTTTCCCAGGGATCTGGAAGCTTCTATGACTTTTTGCTTGTCCTTATATGAATGGAAGTGCACTAGTACTGAGCGGAGGCGCTGCACCAGCCCTGACCTGTGCACTGTAAACCGATAAGCCCTTTCAACCTGTAGCCTACTGGACTCGATGTGAAGGCCCAAAAGCTTCGACAGCCTGTTTTCAAAGAAACAGGCTGCTCACGTTCCTCACCTTCACAGAGCCCGACAATCCGGAGACTTATCCTCTGACCTCGATTTTCGAGGTCGTCGATATGGTCTTGCAAGGGTTGCACCTCTCACTCCAGCATCTGGATTCGACTGGATGAGGACTCCATTCCCGCTTCCGAAGTCTTAGTTCAACCCTCCACCTCCTCCAGCCTCTCCCAGAGGCCATGCATCTCCTGCTCATGCTTCTGTAGCATGGATGTGATAGGTTGGACCTGGGCAAGAATCTCCTCAATCGCAGCCCCAACTTTCAAGGTAAGTCTCTCCATCGCCGCAGCCAATTCCTGTGAGTCTATCAGGTCCCCTGGAGGGTCAGTAGAGGCTGCTGCTGCTGCAGTCCCTGGTGTTGTAGCTGCTGCAGGGGAGTGTCCTCCCTGCTGCTGTTTGCTTGTTCCTTTTTCCTTTGGCATCCTTCGCACTCCCAAGTATTAACAAATATGTGTTCTGTGATGTTTTCAACTAATAATTCCACCACATAAGTTGGCCAAGGATGGCAAAAAAACACCAGTATGCCTTGGCTGTTAGGCCGAGCTATCCGCAGCAGTTCTACAGAATCGCCGCCGTCTTGCTAAGTCATACTTAATTTTTAAACAGTTGAGAGCAGTGCAGATAGTGTATAAGTTGAGTCATTTAAATTATTGTGCAAGTGCTGAACCTTACAAAAAATGGCCACAAACTGAAAGAAATCTGCCAAAAAAATTCAGGTAGCGTTAATTGACTGAAATAGTTCAAAACACAGAAAATAGGAAAAGATTTAGGCTACAAAGTCATTCATTTTTGCTCTACATCCAGAAACCTGTCTGATTTTTCTATCTGAAACACAGGTATGGGGACTGCTGTCTCCATATTGCTTGATATCTCAAAATCTGTTCAGCTCAGTCATAAATGTAGTCAATTTCTGACCCTCTGCAGTACTCCAGGATAGAGAATTCCAAAGATTCAACACCCTTTTGAAGACATTTTACCTTATCTCTGTCCTGTATGGTGAGGGGCGTGGGGATTTGCCTCCTCAGTGGAAAACAGCAGCCAGATCAGTGGCTCCCCAACTGGCAGGGAGGATTGAAGTGTTGGTGAGCAGTGGTGATAGGAGAGTATATAGTGGGGCACAGGCGTTTCTATGGCCGCAAGTAAGAGTCCAAGATGGTGTTGCCTCCCTGCTGCTGGGGTCAAGGATGTCTCTGAGTGGGCACAAGATATTCTGAAGAGGGTGAGCAGCCAGAAGTCATTGTACCAATGACCTATGCGCAGAGAGGGATGGATTCCTGCAAAGGGAGTTCAGGGTGTTAGGTATGAAGTTAAAAAGCGGGGCCTTTAGCATTGTAACCTCAAGATTACTTTCACTGTTACGTGCCACTGAGGCTATGAATCGGAAGATCGTACAGTTAAATACTTAGCTAATGAGCTGGTATAGGAAGGAGTGCTTCAGATATGTGGATCATTAGAATGTCTTCCAGGGCAGGTAGGACCTGTACAAGAAGCATGGTTTGCACCTAAACTGAGGGGGGGGGGGGGCAATATCCTGGCAGAGAGGTTGCTCGTGTCAGTCTGAAGATTTAAACTAGTGTGACAGGGAAGTCTGGCAAGCCAGAACAGTAGATCAGCAAGTGAAATGACTACAAGACGAAGGCCAATAAGACTAAGAGAAACAGCAGACAGGGATGGGTTGTTGACCATGGCAGGACTAAACATGCCAGGAGTATGAGAGGTAAAGCAGATGAACTTACAACTTGAATTAATACAGATAACTATGATATTGTAGCTATAACAGAGACTTAATTAAGAGAGCGACAAGACTGACAGCTTAACATTCAAGGATTTAGATATTTCATGTGAGATAGAGAGGGATATAAAAGTGATGGAAGAGTTGTATTAGAGAGAATATCTCAGCTGCACTGAGGGAGGACACTGGAGGGCTCATCCAGTGAGACCTTATGGCTAGACCTTAGGAATAGGAAAGATGCAGTCACTTTGGGATTGTAGTGCAGGCGTTCCAACAGTTAGCTGCTGAGAGAGGAACAGATACATGGACAGATTATGGAAAAATGTCAAACAAGTTTGTAATAGAGATTTTTGACTTCCCCCATATTGATTGGGACTTGCTTAGTACCAAAGTGGAGTTGTTTGGTGAGCCCAGGACAGTTTTTTGAAACAATATGTAAACTGTCCAACAAGGGAAGGGCCATACTATCCTTTTTATTGGGGAGTGAACCTGATCAGGTGATAAAAAATTCAGTGGAGGAGCATTTTGGGAGCATTGACCATAATTCTAAATGCCTCCCTAGGGTGGGAGTTCAAAACTAGGTGGCATATTTTTAAGGTGAGAGGATAAAACTTTAAAAAGGGCATGAGGGTAACCTTTTTACATAGTGGTTCATGTGTGGAATGAACTGCCAAAGGAAGTGGATGCAGGTTACAGTTAAAACATAAAAGATATTTGGATAAGTACATGAATAAGAAAGATTTGGGCCAAATGGGGCAAGTGGGTCTAGTTTAGTTTGGAAATCCTGTCGGCGTGGACGAATTGGGCAGAAACGTCTGTTTCCATTCTGTACAATTCTGACTCTTGGGTTACTTATAGATAAAGATAAGTGTTGTCCTGGGTGAAAGTACTAAACTGGGGAAGGCTAGCTACCATAATATTGGGCAGGAACAGGGGATTGTGTAATGAAAGTAGCAGCTTGGTAGTAAATGCATATTTGATATGTAGAAACCTTTTAAAAGCCAATTGATTAGAGTTCAGGACCAGTTTGTACCTGTTAAAATTCAGGATAAGAATGGCAAGATTCGGAAACTTTGAATTGCAAGAGAAATTGAGAGAGAACTCAAAAAAGAATGGAGGCACGTACAAAGTTTAGGAAACTGAAGACTCTCCGAACCCTCGAAGAGTACAAATATAGTAGGGCTGATCTCAAACAAAGTATTAGGAGGACTAAAAAGATCCATGAAATATCTTTGGAAAATGGGATTAAGGAACATCCCAGGGTATTTTATAACAGATACAGGGAGCAAGAAGTAGCCAGGGAAAGGGTAGGTCCACTCAAGGAGAAAGGAGGAGGTGGTTGAGATCCTTAACAAATACCTTTGCATCGGTATTCACAAAGGAGAAGGGCATGATAGACAGTGCGTCTCAGGAGGGGTATGTTGATATTCTGGCGTGTGTCACTATAAAAAAGGAGTACTGGATATTTTAAAAATCATTCAGGAAGACGACGCCCCAGAACCTGATGGGATCTATCCCAGAATGCTGAGGGCATGTGGGGAAATTGCTGTGGCCTTCTACAAATTCTTTGTATCCTCTTTCCTCACAGGAAAGGGTGTAGAAGACTGGAGAATAGCCAATGTTGTTCCTTTTGTTTAAGAAAGGCAACAAGGATAATCTGGGAAATTACAGGCCAATAAGCCTTATATCAATGGTAGGAAAATTATTGGAAAAGGTTCTTGGGGGTAGCACTTACTCGCATTTGGAAAAATATGAGCTTTTTAGCAATACTCCTGTAAATGGTAGAATCTTCAGTAGTGTTAAACACACAGCGATTTAGACATGCAGGTCCATAGTTCGTTGAAATTAGCACCACAGGTGGATTAGGGTGTTCAAGGCATATGACAAGCTTGCTTTCACAAGTCAGGGCATAGAGTATAAAAGTTGGCAAGTCATCTTGCAGCTCTATAGAACTTTAGTTAGGCCATACTTCTAAGATTGGATACGGGTCTGGGCACCATGCTGCCAAAAGGATGTGGAGGCTTTGGAGAGCGTAAAGAGACAGTTTGCCAGGATGTTGCCTGATTTGGAGGGCATTAACTATGAGGAGAGATTGATCAAACGTAGGTTGGTTTCACTCAAAAGTTTAATTATGAGAGGCATGGATATAATGGAGAGTTGACTTATTTTTCCCAGGATAGAAATATCAATTATTAGGGGATGTAGGTTTAAGGTAGAAGAGGGTAAATTTGAAGGAGATTTGTGAGACAAGTTTATTTTTAAACAAAGAGGGTGCTAAGTGCATGGAATGCCTTGCCAGAGGAGGTGGGGGAGGCAGGAACAATAGCAACGTTTAAGAGGCATCTTGACAGATAAATGAATAGGCAAAGAATAAATTCATTTCAACCAAGTACAAAATGCTTTCTAATTTAGCAAAGCATCATATGTTGGCGCATTCTTGGTGGGCCAAAGAGCGAGTTCTTGTGCTGTACTATGTTCCTTTTTGTAAAAAAAAAGATGGAGACCAAAACTGGACACCACTCTCCAGATACCATTTGCCTTCCTAATTCTTGCTGTAGCTACATGTTAGCTTTCAATAATTTAAAGTTATGCTTTTGATATCAACAGTTCCTAGTCTACATTTGTTTGTCCTACCTAAATGGATAACATCACATTTTTTCGTATTATTTTGTCTGCCATGTTCTTGCCTGCTGACTCACCGTCAATCTTCAAGCTCCAAATTCCCTTGAAGCCTCTATGCATCCTGCTCATAACTCACATTCCCACCTAGTTTTTTATCATTGGCTTGGAAATATTATGTTTGGGACCCCCATTAAAATCATTTGTGATTAACTGGACCCCAAGCATTGATCCTTGCAATAACCCACTAGTCACAGTGCCAAGCTTAGAATAGCCCAGTTATTGCGACTCATTGTTTTTTGTCTGTTAACTAATTCTGCGTCCATGCAAGTATATTACACCCAATTTCACGTGCTCTGATTTTGTTTGCTACCTCCTGCATAGGACTTTCAGGGATGAGAAAGTTCCCCTATTTGGTGGATTTTCTGCACCGATGCTTCAGAAAACCACCATTTTAAATTAATATTCCGATTTTACTGGGCCTTGTATGGGACACTCCTAACTCTACTGTGAGCCAGTGAGAGGAGGAGCTGACAGGGACTTGTGATTGCAGGTAGCAGTGACCTCAGAAGAAACAGAAACGCTCCTTCAAACATATAGTTTGGATACTTTAACTCTTCTACTCCCAGGTTTGGGGGGAGTGAATGCACTGACTTTAGAGGCAAGCTGTGTCCTGCCTCAGGCAACTGCCTGTGTGGAGTTTGCACATTCTCCCTGTGTCTGCACGGGTTTCCTCCAGGTGCTCTGGTTTCATCTCACAGTCCAAAAATGTGCAGGTTAGGTGAATTGGCCATGCTAAATTGCCCATAGTGTTAGGTGAAGGGGTAAATATAGGGGAATGGGTCTGGGTGGGTTGATTGTCGGAGGGTCGGTGTGGACTTGTTGGGCCGAAGGGCCTGTTTCCACACTGTAAATAATCTAATCTAACATCTAATGTGTTGCAGTGCTACAAGATGTGTAATTTGAGATCTTTCGTCCAGTGTACAAAAATGTAACATTTGGGAAGCCAGTCACTGTAGTACAATTTTATCGGACTTCCCATTAAAAATCTGTTGCATTCTGTGTCAAACATCAGGATAATTTGAGCCTGAACCTGGAATTAACAACTATCTTTCCAACAGCATTGCAATTGTTGAAGTCCATTTGTAGATGTCTCATTATTGCTAATGTAGAATAGTTGGTGGGGTAGTACTGAGAAGTAGCATATTTGGTGAGTCAGGACTGCATTGTTCAAAGTTGAGGAATAAAGGAGTACTGTACTCTTGTAGTGAGAATACTCAAGGGCTGGTGTGCTATCAATGGGGCTGTACTAAGGAATCTGTGTGATGTTAAAAAGACTAAATGTTGATCTGGTCCTGCATGCACTTTGAAAGGGGTACAGCACTAGGAGACAAGAATGACTGAGTGCTGCATTGCCTTGGGGTGAGTAATAAGAGAGTTCTTCCACAATATGAAATGTATTTCAGCTTGAAGTATTATAATGTCAGATAGTCCTAGTAACTAACTGCACTGTCAAAGCAGCTGTGTACCCACTTTGGCGATCCCTGGACCTATTGAAAACCTTCTGATAATTCAAATGCATTGCACCTACTAGTTTCCCCTTATTATTCTGCTAGTTACATCCTTAAGAAATTCTAACTCCATTTTTTTTTAACTCCCTCCTTTCTTAAAACAGTGGGGTTACATTTGCTACCTTTCAATCCGCAAGAGCCATTTTAGAATTCAAAATTAGGGCAAACCTTGCTGGTTGTAACCGGGGAATTTTTAAATGGCTGTTAAAGTCAGTTAAGGTGATTGTCTTATATTTAATAGGGATGGAAATGTGTTGCTGAAAAAGCGCAGCAGGTCAGGCAGCATCTAGGGAACAGGAGAATCGACATTTCGGGCATTAGCCCTTCTTCAGGAAGCCCGAAACGTCGATTCTCCTGTTCCCTAGATGCTGCCTGACCTGCTGCGCTTTTCCAGCAACACATTTCCATCTCTGATCTCCAGCATCTGCAGACCTCACTTTCTCCATTCCGATTTGTTATGTGTCCTTATATATTTAAAGCTAAGAGATTGTTGATCAGTAGGGGCATCAAGAGTCAGGAAAAGAGCAGAAAAGTGAATGTGAAAACTATCAGATCAACCATGATCCTATAGAATAGCTGTGCAGAAATTCATAGGTAGAAAACAGAGGCAGAAAGAAACAAAGGATGTGGATCAACCATCTCTCCAAAACAATTGAGTATATTTACATTGTGTGTTTGTAGTATTGGGTTCTTAAACCTTGAACATGCTATGTGCTCAAATATCCTAAGACAGTCTGTTAGTATCAACAGAATATACTATGTCCACTCGTGGCATGCATCTCCTTTGTTAAATGACCATCCAGTTAGGCTTTGATGCTGCTGACGTCTCTTGAGGATTGGTCAGGTCGATCACTTAGAACGTCTATTTATTGGTTGTCCCACATCTTAGTGCAACGAAGCAGAAGACAGTGGAGTGTCCTTAATTGGTCCTATGGCATTTTTTATGTTTCCATTCCGATTTGTTATGTGTCCTTATATATTTAAAGCTAAGAGATTGTTGATCAGTAGGGGCATCAAGAGTCAGGAAAAGAGCAGAAAAGTGAATGTGAAAACTATCAGATCAACCATGATCCTATAGAATAGCAGAGCAGGGCTTGAGAGGCTCAATGGCCTACTCCAGGTCCTATTTCCTACAGTCTTATTCAGTACGTGGACAGCAAGGCATCTAGAACTTTGGTGAATGGTGGAACTAATAGTCCATCTCTTTAACCCATTGAGCTTATATATTGAAATGAAACAGAGAAGTAAATATTGTGAATTAGAGGGATATCAGGTACAAATACAAAATTACAGAGAGGAAAGGAAAATTGGGAAAGAGCGAGAGATTAAAAACAGGCAGACAGCAAATAATTGTTTTTGAAAAACAAATTAAAAATCTTTAAGAACAATGTAATATCTGTAGGAATGAGACTCTGTTTTCCTTTTGGAATCAAGGAAGCCAAGTGGCATTCAATGAAGCTATATCTCATAAATAAAGAAGTACTTTAAAATTATTTTTAAATAACTTATTCAAACATGTTATGACACATCTCCAGGGCAGGTGAGTTCAACTGACAATTAAATTCTAAGGGATCATTGGTTTCAAGTAAGAGAGGGCAGGTTTAAAAGATGTGCAAGGCAACTTCTTTTACACAGTGGATGGTAGGTACCTGGGACATGTTCCCAGGGGATTTTGTATAAGTGGATACAATAGCATCATTTAAGAGGCATTTAGACAGACATTATGAACAGATAGGGACTAAAGGGATAAGGACCATTTGCAGGCAGATGGGTTAGTTTAGAATGGCATCATGGTTGGCACAGACATGGTGGTCCAAGGGGCCTATTCCTTTGCTGTTCTATGTTTATAAGGCACAAATGCAGCAATTTTTGGAACTCTTTGGTAAATCTCTAAGAGCTCCAACTTTCACAAGGCTAACAATACAGTGATGCAAATCAGCAGTATGTGGAGAGATTAGATTAGATTACTTACAGTGTGGAAACTGTAAGAGGTTAAATTCATTGATATCTCCCTTTTGCCACAAATGTTTGGACAATTTTCACACCAAGAACAGCATGCGCATTATGCTCCGTTTTTATTTTGTTGCCAATTTCTCCAATGGTTTCTACCCCCTGTCGGTCAATAATGTTGAGTATACCAAGGGCTCTCTCCATGGTCTCACTTGCATGCCAACTCATGGCAACCACATTTGGACATTCCCAGCAACACACTCTCAACTCCACATTTGGACGTGTGAATTATTGAGTTTCCAGAACCGAGAGAAGTTCTAAACTGGGTGCCATTAGAATGAGGGAGTATAACACTTCTGTATCACTTGTAATCTTTTGTTACCACTGATTGTATATTCGCATGCACATTAGAAACGCTCAACATTTAGCTCCTTCAAATCATTTAACCGTTTTCAGAAACGCACACTTACAACTCCAGTTTTTTGTCCAATTATTTGTATCTCTTTTCTTAGTATGATTGTGAATTAGATTAAAATTATTGGACTATTGTTGAGCCCATTAGGAATTGGTTAAGTACTGCCGAAACACATTCTTAAAGACTTTTAATTTGGCATGTCTTGAATCTGGCTTATATGTAAACACAGGCCCAAGAGTTAGAACAATAATGTGCCAAATCCTCTATCACATGTTTTCCTCTTAATCAGTTATTAATTGATTTAAAACATAATTCTTCTGTCTTCATTTTTTTTATTAATGTAATTTTCTGGACTTGCATTAGCAGAAAAAAATGCCATTATTGCATAAGTTTTAGGTCATTTTTATTTGAACAATCTTTTTTCCTTCTTATAGAGGACTGAAGACAAAGAGATATGCTATGACTGTTAGGTAAGATCTAGCTTTGTTTATTGAAACCTAAAATATTTGTGATTGTGTTCATATATTAATGAATATTATACAGATGCTTATATCTCCTTAAAATAGTGCTTACCACTGTTAGCCTTTTCAGATGGTGCAGCATTATCTTTCCAACTCTTGTTTGTTGTCAGCTGGATATTAGTATGATTTTGACAATAATTTGATAAGTTCAGATCTGTTATACTTAGTAAAAATAGATTTCAAAATCTGCTTTTTTAAAAATGGAAAGCATTGCACCCTGCCAGTTTTGGCATCCTTGAAATAGAAGCGTGAGGTGTTTATGAGAATAATGTGGTTAATTGCTCATGGCTTTGACAAATTGTAGTCTTTGTATTAATGTATTTCCAGGTGGAATTATACGGAAAATGCGAATTCTAGACATAACCACTTATCAAATTTAACTGCCTAAAGTACAAACATTGGAGCCTAAAACAAAGAAAAAGTTAACTAATTTATGCAGCTAATTTACAGAACCAGAAAAGCTGTAAGCGGAGTAGCAGCGCTGTTGGCCTAGGGTTTGTCCACTTCTGTCTGCTTTCTTGGTTTCTTTCTTTCTCTTGTCCATTTTACTTTTGTTCTTTTACTCCTTTTTACTTTTTCTCATTTAAAAGTCTTTCAGTGTCTTCAACAGGGCGAGAGTGAGGTGGCCTCCAGGCATGTACGTTACTGGTAGCTCCTCAGGGAGAGTGAGCCCTGAGGGAATTTGTGACAGCAGTAAGTGTGGGCCCAGCAGTGAGAGATGTCACCACAGTGTAATGATTGTGGGCCCAATTGTGCAGGACTCTAGGGAGTGGTGGCAGCACCTGCTTTCAAGATGGAGGCGACAGCAAGGCAGCCTCTGTGGTCGGCAGAGAAGGCGGCATCTGGGGTCGGAACGGGGATATTGGGCTTCAGCTGTGGTGAAGTGGTAGCTCTGAGCTGGTACTCCTGGCAGATGGACAGGAGCAACGGTAACATTGGCAGTGGTGAGGTAGGTCCAGTGTGGTTCTCCTGGAATGCAAGTAGCAATGATGGTGGTCTTGTAGCTGGACTCCTAGAATAGAATGTGATGCCGGGGCATTGGTGGGTTCAGAGCCCTGTCATAATTCAGTGTTAATCAGCTTGACATTGAGGCAGATGATTGATAAAATGTTTCATCCTCGAGGTCCTGTTTTTCTTAATGGTAAAATGACTAACATTTCACGGAATGACAAAGGAAGAAGCTTCAAAGACACAAGTTTACCTTGGAGTATGGCAGCATTGATGTTGCTGACTGGGAGAAGCATTTTACTACTCATTCAGAATGGCGCCATCTTGCCCATCAAGATGTGTTGTTCTTTGAATTGTGAA
Source organism: Chiloscyllium plagiosum (assembly GCF_037043375.1). Lineage (NCBI taxonomy): Eukaryota > Metazoa > Chordata > Chondrichthyes > Orectolobiformes > Hemiscylliidae > Chiloscyllium > Chiloscyllium plagiosum. The sequence goes on along the minus strand of NW_028270157.1, from coordinate 61,523,881 downwards.
GTCTTAGTTATGAGGCAGAGTGGTGGCAGAGCAAGAAAGCAAAGGAAGCAAATGCTGCTTTCTGGATTCACTGCCTCCTGGCATGTCTTGCCTTATGAGATCAAAAATCTGCAGGTCCAGCATTAGCCCTTTCAGTCCGCAAAGATCCCCGCAAAGATCCATGGTAAAAACTCACCTTCTCTATGTAATCTTATATGTTTTCACTTTTCAAATGACCATCCAATTTCTTCTTAAATGTTTGGATCAGACCTGCCTCCACCACATACAGGTCATTCTGTTATAACGTGAGTCTTGTCAGCGTGAATTGGCTATAATGCAATTGACGAATTATAGACTTTTTGGATAATGCAAACTTTCTACTGAACAGGTGGCACAGTGGTTAGCACTGCTGCCTCACAGTGCCAGAGACCCGGGTTCAATTCTCGCCTCAGGCAACTGTCTATGTGGAGTTTGCACATTCTCCCCATGTCTGCGTGGGTTTCCTCCGGGTGCTCTGGTTTCCTCCCACAGTCCAAAAAAAAATGTGCAGGTTAGGTGAATTGGCCATGCTAAATTGTCTGTAGTGTTAGGTGAAGGAGTAAATGTAGGGCAATGGGTCTGGGTGGGTTGCTCTTCGGAGGGTCAGTGTGGACTTGTTGGGCCAAAGGGCCTGTTTCCACACTGTAAGTAATCTAATCTAATCAGGTATAGTGATTTCCTACATTAGCACTTTTCTATAGTGGTTTTCCATAGTGCGATTTTCTATAGTGTGAGGTTGCAGAGAAACATAACTGTTGCGTTCTAGCAGAACAACCTGTATATTCTAATGGAGCATTTCAAGTTCTAACCATTCACTGATCGAAAAGGTTTCTTCACTCATCTTGATTTTGGGAAAGTTCTATCTTTTACATGCCTCATCAAAATCTCTTGGAGTTTATGTATCTACCTTATCCAGGTTTCTATCTATTTCTGAAGGAATCCACTAGTTCGGACTGTTGTTTAAATTTGGAGTTCAATTGAAAGAACCTAAGATAGGCCAAGATGAGATTGATGGAAACACGACCATGTCGGTACTGCAGCAATTACGGTATTCAACATGATTCAAAAGAAAACTTTATAAGCTATGAAGTGGTGAGAAGGGAATGGGTGTTACTGGCCTCAACGTTGACCATAATTGCCATTGGTAAGCTACCTAACTAAAGATTGAAAATATGCAGTCACAGAACTTTGATTAGTAGCCTTAATAAGCAGGGGTATCTTCTCCTGATTGCTATCCAGTGGGCCATTTGATTAGTAAGGCTTTTCCTGAACTCTCCTTTGGATCGACGTCCGTGTCCATTCCAAATATCCTTCCATGGAGCATCTCTGGAAGTTTGCCTGTTAAAAGGCATGATGCAGATATAAGCTACTGTGCTCGCAACATTTCAAGATGTGTTGTCATTGATCGTAGAACAGATCCTGCTGGTTGCAAGACTTAGAAGTTTCACCAACATTCTAAGCCAGTTGACTTGTTGCCAGTAGACCTCTCCTTTTAAAAAATGAACAAACCTTGCATCAACCAGCATTGGGAAGGAAAGAAATGACGAACTGTCAAAATAGAAGCCACAAAAATTGAAGAGGGTATTAACAAAGGCACTGAAGGGGAAACAAATAACCCACAAAGCAACAGTGGATGACATTGCTTGGTGGCCCCCAAAGCAACAGTGGATGACATTGCTTGGTGGCCTCAACCATTGCAAAGTACAATAGCAGTAAAACATGTGATTTGAAAGCCAGCAAAACTACTTTCAGAACAATGGTTATGCCAAAACTCTCTTTTCCAAGATGAAGCTGTACAGACTTTTCCTGGAATTTAAAACTGTCAGCAGACTTTAGCCTTGTTTGGCATAAACCATCAGATGAGACGACACTCGCAATTGTGTGGGAGAAGATTTAAACAGTGAAAACTCAATGCAATAAAATAAGCAAATTGCAGAGAAGGTAAAGAGGATCTGGAAGACTTAACAAGACAGGGATGAAAAGGCAAAATAGAATCCAGTCACTGGGTAGAAAAATGAAAATATTGAGTGATGTTTCAATATCATTTTTCTATTGATGGGAGCTAACCACAATATCTGTGGACATATAAATAAGCATTCAAAAATAGTAACTCCTTGTATTTTTTTTAATCTACCTCATGAGCTTTGAAACGTTTGTCACATATTTCCAAATAAGGAATGCCACAGCCCAATGAAGCATAAAGTATCAGACGTTCATGGGCCTTAACTCCAGGGTGTCAAGTTAACTCCCCTCAGGACAACAGTTAATGCTACTATTCAAATGAAAAATAAGCGGGGGTATCTTCTCCTGATTGCTATCCAATGAGCCATTTGAGAAACTGGGAAAGTCTGGAGTTTTGGGGTGAGAATAAAAATCACACTCTTCATGATAAAATAGAATGCCAGTTGTGGAGATATGCACATTTTATGTAACCACTTGTGAGGTCTGTGGGTAGTTGTCGGGTCTGTAGAACTCTCAAAATCAGTCTGAACATGGTAGTAGAACAGAAATCAGTGCTGGCAAAAAACAAATTCCTGGAATAAATACTTCTAATCAAATAGTAGTCATGATTCGGAGATGCCGGTGTTGGACTGGGGTGTACAAAGTTAAAAATCACACAACACCAGGTTATAGTCCAACAGGTTTAATTGGAAGCACACTAGCTTTCGGAGCGATGAAGGAGTGATTCACCTGATGAAGGAGCGTCGCTCCGAAAGCTAGTGTGCTTCCAATTAAACCTGTTGGACTATAACCTGGTGTTGTGTGATTTTTAACTCTAATCAAATAGTTTTAGTTTTAATGCAGGAGTGTCTCTAAATGGAAGACCCAGTTAGATTTAGTGCATTTTTTTATTTTTACTCATAACTGACTGTAAATTGTTGTGATCCTGAGCCAGACCACCACATTGCAGTTACAAGCTAGCGAGGGACCAGTAACATTTATTTGAAAGTAGACAAAGGGTGAAATCTTTGTTAGGAATAAGAGAATAAATCCACAAGGTTCTTCAGTTTTGAACAAACAACAACAAGCTTTAATTTGCAATGTTACAATCTATAACATATGTCCACCTTTGTTCTAAAACCATGAATTAACATGGTAAATATGGAGAATAGACAATGATTGAACATTCCACCATGCATATCAAATAACAAACACAATCAAAAGAGAGTCAGCAATTCCCCCAGATCGTTTTGACAAAGTGGGCCATCAAATCTCATCAAAATTCACAAGAAATTATAATACTTTGTTTTTGCTTGAAAACTTCACTGTATCATAACTTAACTGGGAAAAGTGTGTCAATTCTTATGCCTCATATTTTGCGACAACTTGTGCAACTATATAAAGCCCCAATACACCACAAAAATGACCAATAGATGGACTATTCAGACCAAGTTTCTTCAGTAACGGTCATAAGCAGCTCTCCTTATTTCAACACACCATTTTAGCCAGGACCATGAAACAAAAAAATTTCTAATTTATGCAGCTTAAATTCAACCCCTTCAATACCCCAAATAAATGTTCAATCGCAATTAAGACAGGCAAAAGACAAATGGTTTACCACATACACTGGGTGGGGATAAAAAAGCTATAGAGAGGGTGACCAAAATTATTAAAATGATAAGTCCAGACCATACAAGGATAATCAGGATAAACTAGGAATTTGCAGACTACTAAGTCTCGCCATTGGTTGTGAAAGGATTGGAGAAAATCTGGTTCGTTTGAACAGGAATAGTCAGCATGGCTTTGTCAGAAGGAGGTCATGCCGAACAAATTTGAATATATTTTTCAAGGAGATGATCAGGTATATATATTAGGATATTGCAGCTGATGTAATTTATATACTTATTTCAGCAAAACCTTTGGCAGGAAAGTGAGAAAGCACATGGGATGTAGAGTAACTTGGCAAGATCAATTCAAAATTGTGTTTGTGGTAGGAGACAGAAAATGGTGATGGTAGAAGGCTGTTTGTGTGACAGGAGGTAGATGTTCAATGACATAACACTGGTTCGTTCTCAGTCCCTGATCATTTACACAAATCTCGAACCATGTAGACTAATGTGTGGCAGGGGGAATGGAAAACAAATTTGCTGATGACAGGAAGATTGGCTCAGTGGTTAATAATGGGGAAGAAGTTCTTCGGTTTCAGGAAGATATTGACGGGCTGGTCAGATGGGCGGATCAGTGACCTATGGATTTTAATCCTGAAAAGATTGAGGTGATGCACTTTGGACGAAGTAACAAGACAAGAGAGTACTCAGTGAATGGCAAGTTACTTGGAAGCTCAGAAGAGCAGAGGGATCTTGGGATTCTTGTCCACAGACCCCTGAAGGCAGGAGGATTGGTTAATAAGATGGTTAAGAAGGTGTATGGAGCACTTAACTTTATCACTTGAGGCAGAGATTGTATAAGCAGGGAAGGTATGTTGGAGTTGGTCAAAGCTCTGGTTAAGTGGCAGCTGAAGTACTGTGTGCAGTTCTGATTGTTTCACTGTAAGGAAGATGTGACTGCACTGGAGGAGATTCACCAGAATGTTGGAGCATTTTCACTATGATAAAATGGTGAATAGGTTGTTTTCTTTAGGGCAGAGAGGGCTGAGAAGGGACCTGACTGCGGTGTATAAGATTGAGAGGTAATGCAAGGGAGAATAAGTAGCAACTGTTCCTCTTAGTTGGAGAATCACTTACGAGGGGCATAATTTTTAAGGTGAAGGGTTAGAGTTTTAAGGGATTGGAGCAAAAAGGTTTTTACCCAAAGGGTGATGGGAACTTGGAATGCACAGTCTGGAAGGGTACTAGAGATCAAAACTCTCGTTAATTTAAAAAAAATACATCTCCCTTGAAGTGTGATAACATTCAAGGCCATGTTTTGGAAAGTAGGTTTAGTGTAGATACGTTGGCTTGATAGGCCAAAGGGTCTATAGCTGTATGACATAGTGGAAAACTATTTTTCTATCTTTTGATCATTGCAGTGATGATACATTGTTGCCTGTACAATGACACTTGTCCTTCGATTCAATGGTTGATCAGGTCTTGTACAAATTCTTTCTTTTAAACTTTCTTGAGTTTTCTGTCTTTTCCCCAACATAGAAAGAGAGAGTGGATACCATCTGTCTGCCGTCTTTGGAGTCTTTTCGTTCTCTGCTGTTTTTGCCATGTGTAACTTTTTAAACACTTGCAGGTCAACCAATTAGAGCTGTTGCCAGGCAGAAATTCCTTAACAGAAGATTTTTGGTGCTAGTCAGTCTTGAATTCTCACTCTTATTTTACTTCCAGAGAGCAATATTGTATTGCTTAATGCAGCGCAACAGTATGCAGCAACTGACTTTCAAGTTTCAGAATACTCCTGGGTTTTCAATTATGGCAACCTAACTTCCATTTCTGATTATGGTTCCAAAAAATATGTGGTCTCTTACAGACCCCTCATAGTATAGCTCCTTGACGTTTTTTGAATTCTAATGCTGCTCAGTTCCATCCAGCAGTCATTGTTTGTTGACTTTTCAACCCCACTTTCAGCTTTTGTATTCAACTTAGCTGCTGCTGCTCCTTCCCACCAACTCTAGGATTTCCTGAGCCCCAGCTGAACAGAACTGTCGAAGCGGGTTTTCCACAAGTCCTCACTACACACAACCAGTATAGTTAAGCAGCAGTTTTAACAGCAGTATCCCCTAACATGGAGTCTTTTTCTGTTTCCCCAACTGACAGTCTCACTTATCTATTCCTTTTGAACTCCTCTTCAATGACCCCAGAAGTGCACTGGGTGACCTTTTGAAAACCTTGCAACTGACCCCTCCTTTTGCTGGTCAGATTGGATGTTCCTAACGTTTTGAAACTGCCAAGTATAAGAAATGCATTGGAAATGAGTGTACCCGGAAGGTTACATTCTCAAAGAGTGCTGGAAATGGATTTCATTATGCTAAAAATACTTAAATTAATTGACAAATGCTCTGTGGAGTGAATCAAAGGGTGAGCTGTTCTAAAATGTAGGGCTTAATCAATGAATCATCTGTGATGAGGAAACTTCTATATGTAGGTATTGTGACACTTAGAGGATGTGCATCTACAAAATAATTTTTCTAGTGTTAAATGGCATTGCATTTAGAATTTGTAAGATTGAGTGATGTTGAATGCTATTGGATATTTGTGTAGGTGAGCTTATGTTTGCAAGATTTAAAATAAGTGTGGAACCGTTAAAAAAAAATGATTTAAACATAATGTTTGGTAATATTCTCACAGGGATAACTTCAGAAGAAAGAACTTCTATTCCTCTCCGCATGTTCGAGAGCGTTCTCCTCACAAAAGAGAAGCACTATACTCCAGAAGAGAATCTCCTCATAGCCGTTCTGGATCAAGTATCAGCAACAGAAGTTACTCGCCAGATAAAAACAAGCAGCCACCTTCTCATCCATCCCAGTTCAGCAAAAGTAAGTGTGTCAAAGGAGAGGATGGGCAGGGCAATTCCATTTGCAAAAATACACTTTTTAAAGCATGCTCATTTAAGTTTTTATGGAATGACCTATGGTAATATTGCAGATAATAACAGATTTCTTATGAAATATTGCAATAATTGCTAAGCAAATAGTAACGTTTGCATCATATCAGAGCAAACGTAGCTTGGAGGAAGAAGAGAATAGATTGCTTCTCACTATCCCAGTGCTTCACCTCACATTTGTGAAGTTAAATTAATATTACCTGATGGAACTTGTATCCTTGATAGTTGAAATCACAATAGTTACCATTTGGGATCTTGATGTTTGGCAGTAATGAAATGTTTGGGAAAATGTATATAGGGTATCCTGGGGAATGGTTACTAAATAAGGATCAGTAAAACTGAGGAAAACTTAATCAATATGCGCTAGTACTGAATTTCTAAATTCTCATCTCTGCCCTGCAGCACTCATTTCTTTCACTGTATTACATTCTGTTTCTGTAAACCAATTCCATTATTCAGATAGACAGGATTTCTCAAAAATCCTAATGTAGAATCTGCTAACATCTTCTTCAAATATTTCTTACTGCCTTTCCTTGGGTAATTTCAATTTTACCTTTTTTCCCCTCCCATACAGGAAAGCTTTTGCCTTTCACTGAAAAACAAGAGCTGAATTTTCACCGTGAAGGTGGAAATAGGAGGAACTCTGTTTTTGGGTCAGAAACCCATCTTTTAGGAAAACTGACTGAAGTTTAGGGTTTCATCAGGATGACTTCTTTTTTTTGTTGTCTTGATAGATACATTTCATGTCCATTAGGACCCATTTGAGCAAGAAGTGAAAGTGGGTTGGCTGAAGTGTGGATACTCATTTAGAAACCTGTCAGTAGCTATCGCTGAGGTTGCTGCTTTAAAGGGAGTGATTTGTTAACTGCACCAAAGCCCCTCACTTCACCAAAGAAAAGGCATGTGTCATAGGGAAGCCAGAAAAGGCACATTTGGGGCAGGGCAAACTCTCATGTCCAAAATCTGTCCACCCCCTTAAATGTTCCACCCACCCCTTCAAACAAAACTTCAAATTAATTTTTGAACCATCTTAATTAGTTTGAATTGGAGGAACAGTGGCATTCCCGACCTATCCACCAGTTTCTATGCTGCTCATGGTTACCAGAACCAGGCTTGATGCTTTGAAATCAGCACATCACCTGGTGTTGGTATTTAAGGGCTCCTCTCCTTCTTGGGATGCTGAAAAGTCATCGCAAGAGTACACCCTTGAGCTCTCTCGAACCTGTAGTTCAGCGACTGTTGTCTAAGTCTGAATTGAAGGATTTAAGTAATCCTTTCACATGTTCCATTTGTCCGCAGTTGCCAGTGCCAATTTGTTCTCTGGTATACAGCTCCACTGATTCTTCTTTGGACAGAACAATTTTCAATAAATGGCATCAGCATCAGAAATAGATAAAATGTTTTAAAATTGCTTCACTTAACTGCTGAACTTTTCTTTCTACAAATGTAGAGAGACAATTGAGTGGTTCTCAATTACAGTTTTCTGGTTTGAAGTAGAATGTTTAAGAGTCATGCTGTGGTTCCATTTTGGTGTGTTATTGATCGAGCTTTTAGTGATGCTAATTATATATCACTATTCTTTGTATGTCAACTTAATTTTGTTTCCATGGAAAGCATAGACTAAATTGAAATTTTCTACAAAAGCAGATTTCATCTACTGATTTAATGAAATGATGGATGCTAAATGAGAAAACCATTGAAGTTATTACTTGCTGTTAACAGTTTTAAAAAAAAGATTAACAGTAAAAAGAACTATTTCTCGTTATTTCAAGCATGATGCTCTGTGCAGTAACTTAGTTATTCTTAGTTGTTTTAAATTAATTAGTATGCTATAAGGCATATGTGGTGAGCCCACTTCCAGCAATCCTGAGCTGGCTAGCTGCATTGCAGGAGTTGACATCTACCAGTTCTCCATTCTTTCTGTTGTGTCAAGCCAGCTTCTCAAGGAGTGGTGAACCATGGTGTCGGTACTGGAACCTTTTTTTTTTAAAACAATAAGTTCAAAAGAGGTTCGCAATTTCTCCTATGCCACTTCCATTACTGTAATGCTTTTTCCATTCCAACTTGTGCCTGCCCACATCACGCTCAGCCCTACGCCCTCCCTAATGAAGTGTCCTCTCATTGTCCCCAGGCCAGTTCATAGTCCTGTTATGCCTATTCATCCAATAGACAGTGTGTTTAAAACCAATTAAATTTATCTTCAGAGTGGCATGTCTAGAATTGGTCAGAAATTATGAAAAAGCATCCACCCATAAATTTTCCTCTGCGGAGAAAAGACTGCTGTTTCTACAACCCTATAAAAGTATCATTCAGGCAAACTACTAAAATATCAGTAATGTAAGTCTCAACCGCTCCTCATAGAGTCATACAACATGCAAACTGACCCATCGGTCTAATCAGTCCATACTGAACATAACGCCAAATGAAATTGTGTGCCTAAAGTAAATTCTGTAATTCCATTACATCCAGTTAGGAATGGTGGTAGAAAGTCAAACAATGAACAAGGGTGGCATGGTGGCTCAGTGGTTAGCACTGCTGCCTCACAATGCCAAGGACTTGGGTTCGATTCCAGCCTCTGGCAACTGTCTGTGCGGAGTTTGCACATTCTCCCCGAGTCTGCTTGGGTTTCCTCCAGGTGCTCCGGCTTCCTCCCACAGTCCAACTATGTGCAGGTTAGGTCAATTGCATTGATAGCAACATTGTTGGAGAAGGAAATTCAAAGTTTATGAGAAGATTTGTAGCTCGGGTGCTCGTTGTTGTGGTTCTGTTCGCCGAGCTGGGAATTTGTGTTGCAGACGTTTCGTCCCCTGTCTAGGTGACATCCTCAGTGCTTGGGAGCCTCCTGTGAAGCGCTTCTGTGATGTTTCCTCCGGTATTTATTGTGGTTTGGCTCTGCCGCTTCCGGTTGTCAGTTCCAGCTGTCCGCTGCAGTGGCCGGTATTGGGTCCAGGTCGATGTGCTTATTGATTGAATCTGTGGATGAGTGCCATGCCTCTTGGAATTCCTTGGCTGTTCTCTATTTGGCTTGTCCAAAAATAGTAGTGTTGTCCCAGTCGAACTCATGTTGCTTGCCATCTGCATGTGTGGCTACTAAGTTTTGTGGCTAGTTGGTGTTCATGGATGCAGATCGTTAGCTGTCTTTCTGTTTGTCCTATGTAGTGTTTTTGTGCAATTGTTGCATGGGATTTTGTACACTACGTTAGTTTTGCTCATGCTGGGTATCGGGTCCTTTGTCCTGGTGAGTTGTTGTCTGAGAGTGGCTGTTGGTTTGTGTGCTGTTATAAGCCCTAGTGGTCGCAGTAGTCTGGCTGTCAGTTCAGAGATGTTCTTGATGTATGGTAACATGGCTAGTCCTTTGGGTTGGGAGAAGGAAATTGCTATTTTCTCTTTGCTATTTTCCAAAGAAACCGCCTTTGGATCTCAATAAAGTAAAAAAAAGCAACATGATTATTATTGGATACGTCATGATAACTGGCAAAGAAAGCCTGTAAACAGATACTCAAATGAGTATCTTCCGGTGGATCTACATGTTTACTTGAATTCAACAATGACCCTAACAATGGGAATAACATTAAAACCTTTTCAAAGGCCAGCCTTAATAGCTAGTTTATTTTTTGAAAACTTCTCCATCACAAAACAACAATAACACAAGGTGCTGATAGCCTGAGATATCTACACATTTATCAATTATACCATTTAACGCTTTTGTTACAGACAAATAGCGCATACACAAAAATTCCTACACAATTGAGTAACTGCGCAGTCTTAGCTTTATTTTCTTCTGTGCATGTTCTGTACATTGATGAAAAAATATTAAAACGCAAAATGAAAGACAATCCAGTGGTTAAAGTCTTCAGCACTGTTTCCTTACTGCAAAATGCAACATACAAACTTCAAAACAGAAACAAACAAAATTATACTTTAAGACACTAGTTCACATAATTTTAAAGATTAAAAAAAATTGTTTGAAGCATTTACCATCCTAACTTATGAATACTTTAAAAGGAATTTGTGAAATCAAGATGTAACTGATTTAAGAGTTAGATATGGTGGGAAGTCATTTAAAACTACATTTGTACTCATTGTAGGTGGTGTTTGCGCTGCTGGTTCCTGACGCAAAGCTCTCATGCAACCAGCAATAATCAAAATGCAAACTTATTAGAATTACTAAAACATGGCTTAAAAAATTCCCAAATGATGTTGTTATTAACAAACCCAGCAAATGTATATTTGAATTGCTGCCAAAGCATCTAATGGATCATTACAATCATTGCAAAATACGAAAAAGGACAAAATGTTCTTATTTGCAAATATTGTTCATTTAAAGAGGATAAAGAAATCTTACTTCAGCTTAAATATCATCAACTTAAATTTATAAAGTCCTTGTAATGTAGAAAAATATCCTTAGATGCTCCATAGACATATAATCTGATTGCTTTTGAGTTATGCATCTACTGTCTAATACAACAGCCTAACCATTGAATATTGTTCAGAACATTAACAAGAAAAGCATTCATTCAAACCCAATCCTGTTCTTAGCTGGCTGTCCTTAAATATACGCACACAAACATGCAAAGTCGGTGGACAATAATCTGGAGAAGGAATTGAATTTTCTCTTCTCAAGTACTTCAAGGGTTCTTATAGCATCCCCAAGTCATCCATTGAATAAATTGAGAAGATTGACCAGGAACTGAACTTGGAATCTCAGGACTTGGTGAAAGTGTGATGCAGGTCACAGTCGCATCACAGTTAAATGAACAGTGCACAGCACAAATTGAAGGCATTCAAGGTGGATGATAGAAATCCAACAGCAGCAGTACTAGAGTTAATGAATGCTTGTTGAAATTAATTTTGGATGGAGTCAGGAACAGGAGAGGCATATTCTTAAACCAGCAGTGCCTGAGGGTGACGGCACATCATACAAAGGTAGCATTTAAGTATACCATTAAGAGATTCGAGCAAAGCTGGAGACCATGGGATGCAGTAGCAAACTCCGTACTGGTTCGAGTCACACCTAGCACACAGTAACATATTTATGGTTGTAGGAGATTGATCATTTCAGTCTAAAAGCATCTGAGGAGTTGTCCTTGCTGAACATCATCGCTTCATCACTTACTTCCCTCAATCAAGGTCACAATTGTGAATTTTCACAATGACGACACGTTGTTCAACATGATTCACGGTTCCTTAGATACTGAAGCAGTCCATGCCCATAGGCAGCAAAACTTGGACAACATACAGGTTTGGGCTGATAAAAGATTGATGAAGGCAGAGTGGTAGATGTCGCCGACGTGCAAGGCAATGAACAAGGTTCCGTGTGATAGACTGGTTAGCAAGGTTAGAACAATGGCATCCAGGTGGAGCCAACCAATTGGAAATAAAATTGGCTTGAAGTAGGAGACAGAGGGTGGTGATAGAGGATTCTTTTTCACACTGGAGACCAGTGGTGTGTCGCAAGGATCAGTGTTGGTCCATTGCTTTTCATCATTTATGTAAACGATTTGGATGTGAACATAGGAGAAATGGTTAGTAAGATTGCTGGTGTTGTTGACAGTGAAGAAAATTACCTCCATTGGTCAGTGTTTTCAGTGTAGGAGTTGGGATGTTTTGTTTCAGCTGTACAGGATGATGGTTAGGCCACTTTTAGAGTACTGAATTCGATTCTGATCTCCTTACTATAGGAAAGATGTTGTTAAGCTTGAAAGGGTTCAAAACAAATTTATAAGGATGTTGCCAGGAATGGAGGTTTTCGGTGATAGGGTGACGCCAAATTGGCTGGGACTTAGGGGTGACCTTATAGAGGTTTATAAAATCAAGAGGGACACAGGATGAATAACCAGGTCTTTATCCAGGGTAGGAGTCCCAAATTACAGGGAATAGGTTTAAGGTGAGAGAGGAAAGATTTAAAAGGGACCTGAGAGGTAACTTTTTCAGAGGGTGGTGCGTGTATGGAATGAGCTGTCAGAGGAAGTGGAGGAGGCTGCTATAATTACAGCATTTAAAAGGCATCTAGGTGGGTATATGAACAGGAAGGGTTTAAAGGGATATGAGCCAAATGCTGGTAGATGGGACTTGATCAGTTTAGAATACCTGGACTGCATGGACACGTTGGATTGAAGGACCTATTTTCAAGCTATATAACTCGCGAATAACATTCAGGTCATACAACTGTAGGACAATGGCCATTTGAAACAAGGGTGAATCTAACCATCGCCTCTTGTTATTCAAAGTATTTACATTGTTGAAAGCCCCATGATCAACATTCTGGGGGTTACCATTATTCAGAAACTGAACTGGACCGGATAATTAGTGTGATTCCAACAGCAGGTCTAAGCTGGGAATTCTTTGACAACTCACCTCCTGTCTTCCCAAAGACCTCCACCATCTCCAAGGCACAAGCCAGGAGTGTGACAGAATGCTCTCCAGTTGAGGTGCATGCAGCTCCAATAACTACCCAAGAAACTTTAAAACATCCAGGACAAAGCAGCCCATTTGACTGCCACCTCATCCACCATCTTCAACATTTGTTTCCTTTATCTTGCATGCACAATGGCAGCAGAAGACACAATGCAGGAACTCACCAAAGCTCCTTTGAAACACAGTTGCTACCTGTAAGAAGATGTGCAGCTGAACAACCATCACGCAAGTTCTCCTCCAAGCCACGTGCCTTCCTGACTTGGAACTGAACTGATGTCCTTTTTTTGTGTTGGCAAAATCCTGGATGACTCTTCCTTAGAACACTTACACTGCACGGACTATCGCAGTTCAAGCAGCACCCCAGCAGTACCTTTTCATGGGCAATGAAGAACATGTAATAAATGCAGCATTGTTCACACCCCATAAATGGATGAAAAATAAATGCAAAAAATTCTTTACAGGGATTACTTTGGTAATAAAGAATGAAATAGGTATTAAAGCAAAGAAATCAGCTAGAGCAATGGAGACAATTTGAGGTCACTACACATCAGAAAAGACATCCTTAAAAAAATTAGCATTATTAATAAAACAATTTTCTGATCAACATTACTGTTTGTGGGGGCTTGCCACATACAAAATGGCTACGTATTTCCTAAATGACAAATGTGACAATACTTCAAAAGTATTTCGTTGGTTGTAAAACATGTTAAGACATCTTTGTTTTGTGAAAGGTGATTTTTATATGCTAGTTTAATCACAGAATCTCATCCATATAACAACAGTGACTATTTTTAGAGCAATTTATTATATGCATAGATTAGGATGGTCTCACAATACTAGATTTTAAAAAAGCAGTACAAAAAATTGTCTTCCTTCCAAATTTAGCTACCACACAATAAGTAAATATTCAACATGGCTCTGTGCTGTCGATACACTAATCACATTGAAATGGAAAACATTCAAACTCTTCATTTAGTAACATAAAATAATCAAAAGCAAATATCATCATTCCAACCACTTATTTTTTTCAAAATCCAGGTTGCCTGTGTTGGGTATCAAAATGTCAGACACCGATTCTTTGGATATATTGACCATATCACAGATTATCAATTGGTCTTGTCTTAGAAACAGCACTAATAATACACAATATATATTCTTTTGTAATGTCTACCTGGAGAGCTTTAAATTTCTAACTTTATATGCTGGCCTAGGTAAATAGTCGCTTTAAAAAGGTAAATTAACATATATAGTCTTTAAAGTTCATGAACTCTTTTGCTAATACCATACAATCTCATCACCATTGTCTTTTTTAAGGCAGTTAACAGTTAAGACTTTGATCTTCCTGTGGACATCTGCAGGTTCTTATATCATGCTGTTCGAACTGAATAGAAAGGTCAGGACTTCTATCAAAATCACCCATATAAATCAAGTATCCTTTGTATTCCAGGCAGACTTGGTATAATTAACATGTTTCAACAAACCAACTTCCTCAGTAAATAGATGCCTTATGGATGTAAACAGATGCTTTCTAACAAAGTGTGCCAGTATTTTTACTTTACATTAAGCCAGTAAATTGATGTACTAAAAAGTCACCAGCTGGGATTAGTACCAATGTTCTATCGTTTGTATTCTTATGGTTCAGGCAGTACTTTTAATTATGTCAGCAGTGGAATCTAAATCGTCTCAGCAATGTATCCTGCTTCAAAACAACATTAAACGTATATGCACTTCAACACTTCAATCTTGGTTAAATAAAACCATTATCGAGAAAAGTATACCTGCTTAGCTGGACTTTACTCCTAATACTCTGCAAGTATTCAAAATATGCATTTTAAATCTGTAAAGTAACAGAGCATAGTTTAATAGGAAATTTTAAAGATTTAAGATGCATTACATTGCAAAAAGAATGAGTTCAAGCAGCACTAGAGCTACCTGAGTTCTCATGGGTTAATATAATTTGTGAAAATTACACAGCTAGCTGAACAAGAAATTATCAGCTTAGGCAACTAAAGGCCTGACCACCAAAAATAAGTGATTGGAGTTAAGGATGTAGAAGCTAAAGTTGGAAAAAATTCTTTTTGTAAAGCAAATGAAGCAGAAATGGAATTGAAACGGAAGTCTGATTTGTAACTGCTGCTATCAATATTCAGATATCTTAGTCGAACATGATCCAGGAGATATTAAATTCATTTTCTCAGCGGCAGTTGGAGTGAGAGCACCTACAGCAAAGACCAGAGGCACGACGGGAAGATAAATTTAAAATATATTAAAACCTACCTCGTATATAGGCGGAGTGCACTCAGAGCAGGAGAAGACACAGGACTGCTGGATAAGTGAGGCTTTATACTTGGGCGGTTGTTTTACCCGTAACACTACTCGGCTAGCATATCCCACCTGTCCTCCTCCTCTAACCAAACAAAAAGGTTCTGTGCACCGGATGGGTAAGGTGACTAGGTTCTTTTTTTTTTAGTTTTCAGTAGTCTTGTTGGGAATTTACAATAGTGGGAATGGAGGTCAGGGCAGTTGAATGTTCCTCCTAAAGACTCTAGGAGGTAAGGATTACCACTAGTATCCCTGTTGACTGCGTATCTGTGGGAAATGCACCCAACTCCAGCTCTTGGAAAACCACGTTAGGGAACTGGAACTGGATGAGCTTCGGATCATTCAGGAGGCGGAGGGGGTTATTCAGAGGAGTTACAGGGAGGTAGTCACACCTCAGGTGAAAGAAGAAGGTAGATGGATTACCATTAGGGGACAGAAAGGGAAACAGCAAGCAGTGCAGGGATCCCCTATGGCTGTTCTCTTCAGTAACAAGTATACCGTTTAGGATACTGAAGCGGAATTGAGGGCGGGCGGGGGGGTGTGTGGACGACGACTTACTGGGGTAAGCAATGGGGCACAGGTCTCTGGCACAGAGTCTGTCCCTGTTGCTCAGAAGGAAAGAGGAGCAGAGCATTAGTCACTGGGGACTCCATTGTTAGGGGGACAGATAGGAGGTTCTTTGGGAATGGGAGAGACTCACAGTTGGTGTGTTGCCAGGGTTCGTGACGTCTCTGATTGTGTTTTCGGAATCCTAGCGGGGGAGGGGGAGCAGCCCCAAGTTGTGGTCCACATAGGCACTACCGACATAGGTAGGAAGAGAGATAAGGACTTAAGGCAGAAATTCAGAGAGCTAGGGTGGAAGCTTAGAGCTAAATCAGAATTGCCATATCTGGTTTGTTGCCTGTGCCACTTGTTAGTGAGGAGAGGAATAGGTGGCGAGAGAGGAGTTGAACACGTGGCTACAGGGATGGTGCAGGAAGGAGGGGTTTGGATTCTTGGATAATTGGGGATCTTTCTAGAGTAGGTAGGACCTCAACAAACAGGACGGTCTTCACCTGAACCAGAGAATACCACCAATATCCTGGGGGTAGGGGGGGTTGGGATTGCTAATGCACTTCAGGTGGGTTTAAACTAATTCAGCGAGGGATGGAACTGAAATTGTAGTTCAAGTATACAGGAGGTTGAGAGTAGTGAGGTCAGAACGAAGGTTGCAAGGTTGCAGGAAGGAACCAGCAAACAACAATTTGGTTTGAAGTGTTTACGTCAATGCCAGGAGCATCCAGAATAAGGTGGGTGAACTTGCAGCATGGGTTGGTAACTGGGATTTTGATGCTGTGGCCATTTCAGAGACATGGGTAGAGCAGGGATTCCTGTAGAAGGGCTCATGCCCGAAATGTCGATTCTCCTGCTACTTGGATGCTGCCTGACCTGTTGCGCTTTTCCAGCAACACATTTTCAGCTCTGATCTCTAGCATCTGCAGTCCTCACTTTCTCCTAGAGCAGGGATAGGAAGAGTTATTGTATGTTCTGGGATTTAGATGTTTCAGTAAGAACAGAGAAAATGGTAAAAGAAGGGGTGGTGTGCACTGTTAGTCAAGGACAGTATTACGGTTCAGAAAGGATGTTTTTGAAGACTTGTCTATTGAGGTAATATGGGCTCAGATTAGAAACAGGAGAGGAGAGATTACCCTGTTGGGAGTTTTCTATAGCCTCCAAATAGTTCCAGAGATGTAGAGGATAGGATAGCAAAGATGATCCTTCATTGGAGCAAGAGTGACAGGTTTGCTGTTATCGGGGACTTTCCAAATATTGACTGGGAATACTATAGTTCAAGTACTTTAGATGGGTCAGTTTTTGTCCCGTGTGAGCAGGAGGATATCCTGACACAGTATGCAGACAGGCTAACAAGGGGCGAGGCCGCATTAGCCTTGGTGTGCAGGTTCATAGCTCCTTGAAAGTAGAGTCGCAAGTAGATAGGATAGTGAAGAAGGCGTTTGGTATGCTTTCCTTTATTGGTCAGAGTATTGAGTACAGGAGTTGGGAGGTCATGTTGCGGCTGTACAGGACATTGGTTAGGCCGCTGTTGGAATATTGCGTGCATTTCTGGTCTCCTTCCTATCGGAAAGATGTTGTGAAACTTGAAAGGGTTCAGAAAAGATTTACAAGGATGTTGCCAGGGTTGGAGGATCTGCGCTACAGGGAGAGGCTGAACAGGCTGGGGCTGTTTTCCCTGGAGTGTTGGCGGCTGAGGGGTGACCTTATAGAGGTTTACAAAATTGAGGGGCATGGATAGGATAAATAGGCAAAGTCTTTTCCCTGGGGTTGGGGAGTCCAGAACTAGAGGGCATAGGTTTAGGGTGAGAAGGGAAAGATATAAAAGAGACCTAAGGGACAACTTTTTCACGCAGAGGGTGGTAAGTGTATGGAATGAGCTGCCAGAGGATGTGGTGGAGGTTGGTACAATTGCAACATTTAAGAAGCATTTGGATGGGTATATGAATAGGAAGGGTTTGGAGGAATATGGACCAGGTGCTGGCAGGTGGGACTAGATTGAGTTGGGATATCTAGTCAGCATGGACGAGTTGGACCGAAGGATCTGTTTCCATGCTGTACATCTCTATGACTCTATAATGAACCCAGCCAAGTGTTAGGTTTGGAGATAGATGAGCACTTTGGAGTTAGCATTCAAAACTAGGTTATGTTTACTTTAGTGATGGAAAGGGATAGGTATATACCACATGGCAAGAGTAATAGCCGGGGAAAGGCAATTACAATGCGATTAGGCAAGATTTAGGATGCATAGGATGGGGAAGGAAATTGCGGGGGATGGGCACAATTGAAATGTGGAGCTTATTCAAAGATCAGCTACTGCAGGATATGTGGTTTATAAGGAAGTTGAATCTCTTGTCAAGAGGAAGAAGGAGGCTTATGTTAGAATGAGATGTGATGGCTCAATTAAGGAATTTTGAGTTACGGGTTAGCCAGGAAAGACCTAAAGAAAGAGCTAAGAAGAGCCAGGAGGGGTCATGAAAAGTCATTGGCAGATAGGATCAAGAAAAAATCTTAAGGCTTTCTGTAGGTATATCAGGAATATAAGAATGACTAAAGTAAGATTAGGGCCAATCAAGGATAGTAGTGGGAAGCTGCGTGGAGTCAGAGGGGAAGCGCAAAATGAATACTTTTCGTCAGTATTCACACAGAAAAAAGACAATGTGGTCGAGGAGAATACGGCGATACAGGATGCTAGACTAAATGGGATTGAGGTTCCAAAGGCGGAGGTGATAGCTATTCTGAAAAGTGTTAAAATAGATAAGTCCCCTGGGCCAGATGGGATTTATCCTCGGATTCTCTGGGAAGCCAGGGAGAAGATTGCTGAACCTTTGGCTTTGATCTTTGTCATCATTGTCTACTGGAGTAGTGCCAGAAGACTGGAGGACAGCAAATGTTGTTCCCTTGTTCAAGAAGGGGAGTAGAGGCAACCCTCGAAATTATAGACCCCTGGGCCTTATTTTTGATTGTGGGAAAAGTGTTGGAAAGGATTATAAGAGAGAGGATTAATAATCCACCAGAGATGAATAAATTGATTAGGGATAGTCAACACTGTTTTGTGAAGGGGAGGTCATGCCTCACAAACCTTACTGAGTTCTTTGAGAAGGTGACCAAACAGGTGGATGAGGGTAAAGTTGATGTGGTGTATATGGATTTGAGTAAGGCGTTTGATAAGACTCCCCACTTTAGGCTATTGCACGAGATACAGAGGCATGGCATTGAGGGTGATTTAGCAGCTTGGACCAGAAATTGGCGAGCTGAAAGATGATAGAGGGTCACCACCTGGAGTTCACTTACTAGTGGTGTCCTGCAAGGATCTGTTTTCGGTCCACTGTTGTTTGTCATTTTTATAAATGACCTGGATGAGGGCATAAAAGGATGGGTAAGTAAATTTGCAGATGACACTACGATCGGTAGAGTTGTGGAGAGTAACCTACAACCTAGATGTCGGTTACAGAGGGACATAGATAAGCTGCAGAGCTGGGCTGAGAGGTGGCAAATGGAGTTTAATACAGAAAAGCATGAGAAGATTCACTTTGGAAGGAGCAACAGGAATGCAGAGTACTGGGCGAATAGTAAAATACTTGGTAGTGTAGATGAGCAGGAGATCAGTGTCCAGTTACATCGATCCTTAAAAGTTGCCACTCAGGTTGATAGGGTTGTTAAGGCGGCATACAGTGTGTTAGCTTTTATTGGTAGAGATATTGAGTTTTGGAATCATAAGGTCATTCTGCAGCTGTACAAAACTCTGGTGCAGCCACACTTTGAGCATTGCATACAATTCTAGTCACTGCATTATAGGAAGGATGTGGAAGCTTTGGAAAGGGTTCAGAGGAGATTTACTCGGATGTTGCCTGTTGTGGAGAAAAGGCTGAGGGACTCGAGGCTGTTTTTGTTAGAAGGTTGAGAGGCGACTTAATTGAGACATACAAGATGAGGGTTACATAGGGTGGACAGTGAGAGTCTTTTTCCTTGGATGCCGATGGCTAGCAAGAGGAGACGTAGCTTTAAATTGAGGGTGATAGATATAGGACAGATGTCAGAGGTAGTTTCTTTACTCACTGCCTGCAACAGTAGTAGACTCACCAACATTAATGGCATTTAAATGGTCATTGGATAGGCATATGGACGAGAATGGAATAGTGTAGGTTTGATGGGCTTCAGATTGATTTCACAGGTCGACGTAACATCAATGCCAAAGGGCCTGTACTATGCTGTAATGTTCTATGACTTTTTACCTTCAACTGTCCTTTCAGCAGATTCCTGTTTTTGGTATCCCACCGTGTGCATTATTATGCTGCCCGACATGTTCAGGCCTTTCATTATGTCCTATTTTCGATTTTTGAAAATTTGGTCTCTCGACTGAGCTGCTCTTGCATTTCCCCTCATGCATTCTCATCTTTCATCCTCACCAACTCCCATATCATCTCAATACAGTCTGAACAAACTCATGTCCCTCCAGCCAGACCCCTAGGCCTGTCATAAACTCAATGCCAACTCATGCCTCTTTCATGCCCATTCATCTAGTATACACTGTGAACATAATAGATGAGTCATGTAGTAACATTGCCAAGAGATCACAGAAAGAACAATTTATTATACAATAAATAGGGCTAAACAATCCCACAACAAATGAATCAGACGTAAATGTTGATATCCTTCTTGTACAATGCATAAATGTCCATCTGTATAGAATCCCTACAGTGTGGAAACAGGCCCTTTGGCCCAACAAGTCCATATCGACCCTCTAAAGAGTAACCCACCGCGACCCATCCCCCTTCCCTATATTTACCCTGACTAATGCACCTAGCCAACACATCCCCAGACACTATGGGCAATTTAATATAGCCAATTCACCTAACCTGCACATCTTTGGACTGTGGGAGGAAACTGGAGCACCCAGAGGAAACCCACGCAGACACAGGAAGAATTTGCCTTTTCCACATGGACAGTTGCCCAAGGCTGGAATTGAACCTTGGTCCCTGGTGATTTGAGGCAGCAGTGCTAACCACTGAGCCACCATGTCGTCCCATGGTGGTATAACGCACTTATCAATTATACCACGGTATATATGTATAGATAAGCTTGGACAGTAAACTTAAACAAATAATTAGACCTTGGAAAGTATCATAGCCCATCTCAATACTGACCAAACTTGATGTACATGTAGCTGCATTTTGCTTCCTATGCCACTGGGTAGCAATCTAGAGCAGGAAGATTGGCAGATCTATTGCCTCTGCCACAGACACTGACGACACCTAAAGCTCTGCTTCCCATGAGCTCTTGGAAGGCATCAAAACTGCAGAGTTCTCCTTATTTTTTATGTAATGCTCCAAGTTTTCAAAAGAGCAAGCTATTGGTACATTTAATATTTGTGCTTTTCTTTTAACCAGGAGGGAATTAATGAGTAGTTTTTTTTAGTTAAGACCATAATACACAAAACTCTTGAATACAAAACACAGAGTTTAACCCAGTCACACCTTTGTTTCTGTTATGTATAATTTGGCATGCAATCTCTAACAGGCAAAGTTGCACAAACTTTTAAAACTATTTTATTTAAAGCTGCATGTATGGTGAGGTGGGGAGTCTTTGGCAGGGAAGATTGTGACAAATGTTGTGAATTAGTTTGAGGAATTGGTACAGAAATAGTTCATTTAAGTTTCAAGTCAATATGGTATGCACATTGAAAACATTTTAATTAAAGTATGATACAGTAAAATCTGTCATTCGGCATTAAGATTCAAACTGTGGAACAGTATCCCTTCTCTGAATTCAGCTGTCACTGTTGTGCTGGAGGCCTCCAATATTGTTTCTTAAACTTCTACTTTTCAAGTTCTGTTATAAATTCTGAACACGTGAGTCTTTTATATATAATCTCATAGTTTGTGGCAAATAAAACTGATCCTCTTAATGCTTACAATGTAATAAATCTCCATCATGCTATTCAAGTTATACAAGTTTGTTTTTGATGCATTGTAACTGTGTTTTAATTAATTTCATTGGCATCTTCCTTTTAATGTACCAGTCCATGATTATAATATCTGCATCTAGAATATCAATATGCTACAGTATCTTTGCACTAAATACAGTATAGATGCTGTATGTCTGAAACGTTATTCTTTTTTCGCATAGTGTGTATATTTATGTAGTGTACATGTTCACTAGTCCTTTCATGTCACACAAAAAATAAACACTTGTATGATTCTTTCTTGTTTTTGAATGCTCTGCCCCAAGATATTTAATAATCATTGAGCTACAGATATTATGTGCAGACATTTAGGCTGTTGGCCCATACATTTTGTTTCTTACTGATTTTTATTTCATAACTTTGATCTTCATAGACTCCCGACGTGTGGGAGCAGGCCATTTGGCACATCGAATCCACAGCGACCCTCAAGAGTACCCCATCCAGATCCACCCGCACCCCTCCCTGTCCTATTTTGTCCCTGTAATCCAACATATCCTGTGGCTAAACCACCTAGCCTGAACATCCCTGGACACTATGGACAATGTAGCTTGACAAATCCACCTAATATCCACATTTTGTTTTGGACTGAGGGAGGAAACCAGAGTACCCGACGGAATCCCATGCAGACACTGAAAGAATGTGCAAAGTCCACCATGACAGTTGCCCTAGGATGAAATCAAACCCAGGACCCTGGCACTGAGGTGGCAATGTTAATCACTGAGTCACCATGCCGCCCAAAAAAAAAGTTTAATTCCAGTTTTATTTTAGTGGGGCATTGATTAGGTAGTGGTAATGTCATTGCACTAGTGATGCCAAGGAACCAGCTAATTCTCTGGTGGCCTGGGCTCAATTACATAGCAGACAGTAGGATTGAAATACAGTTCATAAAAATCTAGAATATATAGCTGGTGTTTGTATTGGCATCAGGATAATTATCACTGATTTCAGGCTCCATAGTTAGCACACTAGTCTTACAGATGACTGGTCGTGAGTTCGAGTCTTGTAGCTAAATTTTACCTGCAAGAGGCTATTTGCCTTCTGGTACTTAAGGTTATAAAAAGGTAAGCTGAAACTTTATTGCTGGAACAGCACAGCAGGTCAGGCAGCATCTAGGGAACAGAAGATTCGACGTTTCGGGCACATGCCCTTCTTCAGGAATGAAGAAGGGCATGTGCCCGAAACGTCGAATCTTCTGTTCCCTAGATGCTGCCTGACCTGCTGTGCTGTTCCAGCAATAAAGTTTCAGCTTTGATCTCCAGCGTCTGCAGACCTCACTTTCTCCTCGTTATAAAAAGGTACCCTACTAATGTTGAGTTGTATACAGAGGAACCTCGATTATTTAAACATCGGTTATCTGAATTTCAGATTATCCAGTTAAGATCGCAAGGTACCAGTGCTTGGCTAAACTGTGTTATCCAAACGTTCGATTATCTGAGCAAAATACTCCCCAATAATCGAGGTTCTTCAGTATTGGGGAAGGAAAAACTGTACAACAAAGCACTGCAACTGCTATGTCCTATTGAGATTTCATAGACTTATTGCTCTGGTTGAATCTTTTTTGTTCTTGTTAACTTAATAATCATACTTAATTAATGCTGACTGTAAGTAGTTGAAGTAGGATATTTACATTTTATTTTTAGTGTTGCTTCCTGAATGCTGTTTCGAACAATGAATAAAATGAGAGATTTCAGTCCCTAAAGGCAGAAAGAATATTCCCTGCAGGCTGTTCCAAAGTGTTGCTTGCAAAAGTGTCCCTGTTGTCCTAAAGTTCACTTTTTTCTTTAAACCGGCCCTTGTGGTTGGGATATAAATCGTTTTTGGAAGGCTATCTTGCATGCTTTTATTTTAACATGGATCATAGGATAGAATCGTAGAATCCCAATAGTGTAGGGACAGGCCATTTGACCCTTCAAAGAGTAACCCACCCAGACCCATTCCCCTACCCTATTATCCTATATTTACCCCTGACTAATGCACCTAACCAACACATCCCTGAGCACTATGGGCAATTTACCTACGCCAATTCACCTAACCTGCACATCTTTGGATTGTGGGAGGAAACCTGAGCACTCAGAAGAAACCCACACAGATATGGGGAGAATGTGCACACTCCAACCAGACAGTTGCCAGAGGCTGGAATCGAACCCGGGTGCCTGGATTGTGAGGGAGCAGTGCTAACCACCGGGCCGCCCGTGTTGTAAAAGCTTGCAACACCATAAGATATAAGAGCAGAAGTAGGCCATTTGACCCATCAAACCTGCTCCATCATTCAAAAAGATCATGGGAGATCTGATAATCATCCAGACAACCCACTCTTGACAGCTCTCCATGATAAAGAATTCCATAGATTTAGTGAGTTTGGAGGCTAAGGGGTGAGTTTAGGTTTATAGGATCATTTAGGGCATTGATAGGGTGAATAGCCAAGGTCTGTTTTCCTAGGATGGGGGAATCCAAAACTAGAGGGCATAGGTTTAAGGTGAGAGGGGAAAGTTTTTAAAAAGGACCTGGGGCAACTTTTTCATGCAGAGGCTGGTGCGTTTATGCAATGAGCTGCCAAAGGAATTAATGGAGCTGGATACAATTGCAACATCTAAAAGGCATCTGGATGGGTACATGAATAGGAAGGGTTTAGAGGTGTATGGGCCAAATGCTGGCAAATGGGACTAAGTTAGATAGGGACATCTGGTCAGCATAGGCAAGTTGGCCTGAAAGATCTGTTTAATGCTGTCTGCCTCTACTGTCATGAAAATAGTTGTCTCAAATGGGTGACCCCTTTGCTTTTCTGAGATTATGCCCCTCTGGAACTAGATCCTCCCAAAAGAGGAAACAACCTCTTCGTACAAACCCTGTCAAATCCCTCAGAATCTTATGTTTCTGTAAAGTCTTCCCTTATTCTTCTAAACTTCACTGAGCACAGGCCCAACCTACTCAGCCTCTCATCATAAATAAATCCCTCCATATCTAGGATCAACCTAATGAACCTTCTTTGGACTGCCTCCAATGTCTGTTATCTTTCCTAAGAGCAGGGATACAAAACTTCAGATGTGCTCTGATTAGTATCTTGTATAGTTTCAGCAAGACGTCCATTTTTTTATACTCTATCCCCTCTTAAGTAATGGCCAAAATTCCAGTTGTCTGTCTTATTATCCTCTGGGCTTCTTTGCTAACTTTTTTTCTGATTTATGCACAAGGACTTGCAAATTTCTCAGTGCGACAGTTTCTCTGTTCTATTTGCCAAAATGCATAAGCTCCCATTTTCTACACTATATTCCAACTGCCAAGTGTCTGTCTATATCCCTGTAGACATTTTTTTTTGTTGTTGTCACCCATTTGTCTGTCGTCTGCAAACTTGGTGATGGTGTCATTCAAGTCACTATAGTTGCTAATTATGACCCCAACTCTGGTCCTTGTGACACTCCACTAATTGTAGGTTGCCATTTGAAAATGCCTCCTTTATCCCAACTCTGCCTTCTATTAATTAACCAATCCTCTATCCAAGCTAAGATTGCTACCTCCAATACCATGGGCTCATATTAAGTGTGAAACTTTATTGCTGGAACAGCACAGCAGGTCAGGCAGCATCCAGGGAACAGGAGATTCGACGTTTCGGGCACAGGCCCTTCTTCAGGAATGAGCAGAGAGTGTTCAGCAGGAGAAGATAAAAGGTAGGGAGGAGGGACTTGGAGGAGGGGAGTTGGAAATGTGATAGGTGGAAAGAGGTCAAGGTGAGGGTGATAGGTCGGAGTAGGGTGGAGGCGGAGAGGTCAAGAAGAAGACTGCAGGTCAGGAAGGCGGTGCCGGGCTGGAAGGATCCGGCTGAGACAAGGTGGGGGGAGGGGGGATGAAGAAACTGGTGAAGTCCAAGTTCATCCCCTGCAGTTGGAGGGTTCCCAGTCGGAAGATAAGACGCTCCTCCTCCGACCGTCGGGTTGTTGTGGTTTGGCGGTGGATGAGTCCAATGACCTGCATATCCTCGGTGGAGTGGGAGGGGGAGTTGAAATGCTGTGCCACAGGTTGGTTGGGTTGGTTCGTCCGGGTGGCCCAGAGGTGCTCCCTGAATCGCTCCGCAAGTAGGCGGCCTGTCTCCCCAATATAGAGGAGGCCACACCGGCTGCAGCGGATGCAGTAGATGATGTGGGTGGAGGTGCAGGTGAATCTGTGGCGGATATGGAAGTTTCCCCTGGGGCCTTGGAGAGAAGTGAGGGGGGAGGTGTGGGCGCAAGTGTTGCACCTCCTGCGGTTGCAAGGGAAGGTGCCGGGAGTGGTGGTTGGGTCGGTGGGCCGCCACCAGGACAGAACCCCACTGGTCCTCACCTACCACCCCACCAATCTCCATGTACAGCGCATCATCCGCCGTCACTTCCGCCACCTCCAAACAGACCCCAGCACCAAGGATATATTTCCCTCCCCTCCCCTATCAGCTTTCCGTAGAGACCACTCCCTCCGCGACTCCCTTGTCAGATCCACACCCCCCACCGACCCAACCACCACTCCCGGCACCTTCCCTTGCAACCGCAGGAGGTGCAACACTTGCGCCCACACCTCCCCCCTCACTTCTCTCCAAGGCCCCAGGGGAAACTTCCATATCCGCCACAGATTCACCTGCACCTCCACCCACATCATCTACTGCATCCGCTGCAGCCGGTGTGGCCTCCTCTATATTGGGGAGACAGGCCGCCTACTTGCGGAGCGATTCAGGGAGCACCTCTGGGCCACCCGGACGAACCAACCCAACCAACCTGTGGCACAGCATTTCAACTCCCCCTCCCACTCCACCGAGGATATGCAGGTCATTGGACTCATCCACCGCCAAACCACAACAACCCGACGGTCGGAGGAGGAGCGTCTTATCTTCCGACTGGGAACCCTCCAACCGCAGGGGATGAACTTGGACTTCACCAGTTTCTTCATCCCCCCTCCCCCCACCTTGTCTCAGCCGGATCCTTCCAGCCCGGCACCGCCTTCCTGACCTGCAGTCTTCTTCTTGACCTCTCCGCCTCCACCCTACTCCGACCTATCACCCTCACCTTGACCTCTTTCCACCTATCACATTTCCAACTCCCCTCCTCCAAGTCCCTCCTCCCTACCTTTTATCTTCTCCTGCTGAACACTCTCTGCTCATTCCTGAAGAAGGGCCTGTGCCCGAAACGTCGAATCTCCTGTTCCCTGGATGCTGCCTGACCTGCTGTGCTGTTCCAGCAATAAAGTTTCAACTTTGATCTCCAGCATCTGCAGACCTTACTTTCTCCTCATATTAAGTGGTCTTATATGTAGTACCTTAATCAACCATCTTCTGAATATCCAAATGTATTACATCCATTGCTTTCCCTTTTATCTATCCTACTTGTTACCAGGTCAGACACTTCCGAAGTTTTATCAGATATGATTTCCTCTTCGTGAAGTTATGCTAAGTCTGTTTGATTATATTATGCATTTCTATACACTGTGATATTACATCCTTTGTAATAAATGCTAGCGTTCTTCCAATGGCAATATTGGGCTAACTGGACTATAGTTACCTGTGTTTCTTTCTCTCCTTCCCTTTTTGAATAAGGGTATTATATCGGCAGTTTTCCAATTATCTGGGACGATTCCAGAATCTTAAAAAAAAAATCTTGGAAGATTGCTACCTTTACATCCACTATCTCTGTAAGTACTTTCTTTAGCATCCTGAAATACAACAGATCAAGTCCAGGGGACCTCTTAGTCTTTAGTCCCAGTAGTGTCCTTTTGTATTTTTTTCTGGCAATAGTTATTGTATTTATTTCCCCTCCCACCCCCATTTTTTTGCCCCATGATTTGGTATTGTTAGATTGCAATTAATATCCTCTACTGTGAAAACTGATGCAAATAAAGTCTTCAAAAAGGTTGATAGTAATTTAGTTTTTAAAAGCCAATTTGTAAGAAGTCTGTCTTGGTGCAGTGGTCATAAAATATAAATAGAGCCTTTGAGTATTTTTCTCAATTTACTGTGTAACATTGATTTCAGAAAGAAAATAACAGGAACATTGCCAATATTATAAGATGCCTATTTTGATATTATTTTACAAGATTTACTTTATTTTCATGGTAAGGTATTTATTTGGCCTTATAAATCTCTATCTCAAGTTTAATTAAAGTTAAAAAGGGGTAAAGATGGTACATATAGCATGTTGGGCAATTGTGCTTATGTTAAAAAAAGGATTGAAGATTATTGTTAAGTTGTATTAAAAAAAAATTTATCTTGGTCAGTCTCCCCTGCTACTAATGCATGTCTTCTCCATTGCTAGACTCAATTATTCTAACAATCTTTGCTGGCCTCCTCTGCTTCAAAAACCCCAATCTGTCCAGAACACTTATCCCTGTTCGATACTCTCTCTTTGCTCTTGTCCTTTAACTTTCTGTTTAAAGCACCATTGTCTTTAAATTAAGAAATTTGTACCTCGTTGTTCTTACAATCTCCTTCAGCTCTTTATCCTTTCCTTCCCCTGATCATTCCAAACTTGTAAGGTTCCAAGCTCCTTTGTACTATGGGCAGGAAAGCCTTTTTCAGTCTGGATTCTGATCATTAAAACTTTCTTCCTAAACCCCTATACTTTCAACTGTTTCTTTCCTTTAGAAACTCCAAAAAACAACTTTTTGGGTACTTTTGTTTTCTCCATCCCTTGTTTCATGTCCATGTTGTACAACTCCATCTGAGGAGCACAGAGCAACTTTTGCATTCAAGACATAAAATAAATGCTCACTGTGTCAGACTACCTGATTTCGGAGTGTTATTATGGCTTTATTCATGTCTTGTCTTAAGCTCATATCCATTTGAGCATGTTTCAGGTATGGAGGTACAGTGTAGTGCTCAGCAATGAGCATCTTGGCCTGTTTTGTTCCCCTATCCCAGGGGCATGAAGTTCAATTGTAGTAGTTCTTTGTCTAACAAGACTGAGATCAGTGAACTAAGTCATACTGGACAACTGAATCTTTAATCTTTCATCTCCTCATGGTTCAGTTGGTCATTGCTTTAACCAGATGATATTTTTTTAAAAATCAATATTGTTCTTTTGCAGTAAAAGATGAGACACTTTTATGACGTTTTGCAGCTTTCTGAAAATTATTGTTTTTATAATTCACATTTCCCTTAATCTTCCTACAAACCAAGAAACTTAATTTCAAATAACCACAGAACTCGAAGGATGATTACTTCATTGAACTATTGAAAATGTAACAAACAGACCTGGTTTCTACAATATGGTTCTTTGATTGAGTTTTAAGTCTAATGAGCTGTGTCATGGAGAAGAAGGGGAGCTGAATTATTTTTACTGTTCTCCCTTTCTGCATAGAACCAAAATGGGTTTTAATTTATTCTCTTATTTTCGTTTACCATTTTAAAAGAAGGCAATGCTGTATTTCCCTAAAACCGGTTTGTAAATCCAAATTCCTTTAGGTAAAAACAAAATAGAATTTATTGATTCACAACACACAAGATGCACATTCAAGGAAGAAGGAATAAGTTGAGGGAAGTCACAAATTAGTCACTTTAAGTGAGGGAAGTCACTTAAAATCAAAAAAACAGTTCATGTATGTTAGAGAGTCCAGAAAGTCAATGTCCATTGAAGAACCTTTCAGTTGGTCTACATAGAAGTCCCTTTAGCAGGAGCTGCAATATTGTCAAGTTTCAGGAAAATATTTAGCAGCTCTAAACTGGGAATTGGTTTCTCGCAGATGAAAATACAGGATACTTTCCAGGCAAAAGAATTTTCAGAGAGATTGAGATCAGAGAGTTAAACCTGGGGCTCCTTTCTGTGTTCTTTTCTGGTGTCACAAGCAGTTTAGGGAAAGATGACAAATACTGTGTGATTAGAGGTGATTCAAACGAACCAGCAGTTTCAGTCATGTGGCGGAAGCTGAGTGGCTCAAATAATGAAAGGTTTTGATGACCTGGTTAAAATCTATTGTATTTTGTAGTAGATAGTTCATTAGCACCATCTCCTACATAAAGTGTTTCAGTGGTTCTCTTTGTTCAGAATTGACTGAGCTAAACATCTTGTCTACTATTCCTTTATGTTAGCTTGACTGAAATATTTGTGTAAATGAGGTATGATATTCCAGAGAAATGATAAATTATCTTCTGTTCTGGTAATTTGTCTGTTCTGTTTGATAACAACTATCTTTGCTGGGATCCTCTTCTTTAACTAATGCTTTGTCAATTGGGGCAAAGTTAATATCAATCAGTTCAGAAATATTCTTGATGTATGGTAATGTGGCTAGTCCTTTGGGTTGTGGCATGTCCTCATTCCGCTATCTTTCCCTTAGGCATCTGTTGATGAAATTGCGGGGGTATCCATTTTTGGCGAATACATTGTAGAGTTGAACTGACAGCCAGACTACTACAACCACTAGGACTCATAACAGCACACAAACAAACAGCCACTCTCAGACAAAAACTCACCAGGACAAAGGACCTGATACCCAGCATGAGCAAAACCAACGTGGTGTACAAAGTCCTATGCAAGCTCTGCACAAAACACTACATAGAACAAACAGGAAGACAGCTAACGATCCGTATCCATGAACACCAACTAGCCACGAAACGACACGACCAGCTATCCTTAGTAGCCCCACACGCAGATGACAAGCAACATGAGTTTGACTGGGACAACACTACTATTATAGGACAAGCCAAACAGAGAACAGCCAGGGAATTCCTAGAGGCATGGCACTCATCCACAGATTCTATCAACAAACACATCGACCTGGACCCAATATACTGGCCACTGAAGCGGACAGCTGGAACTGACAACCGGAAGCGGCAGAGACAAACCACTATAAATGCCAGAGGAAACAACACAGAAGCGCTTCACAGGAGGCTCCCAAGCACTGAGGATGTCACCTAGACAGGGGACGAAATGGCTGCAACACAAATTCCCAGCTCGGCGAACAGAACCACAACAACGAGCACCCAAGCTATAAATCTTCTCACAAACTTTGAACAAATATAGAACATATTGCCACTCCATGTATCACGTCTGCAGGAGTTGGTGAGAAGGAAAATGAAGCTCTTGACATTTAAAAGAAGGTGCCTTTGAAATTCAAGAGGGTGCACTCAAGAAATTTTCAAGAGCAGCCTCCAAAAAGCAAATCCATTTGACCCCTGTTTTGAATATAGTACACAATATGAAATCCAATTGACCTCATTCACCAATTATAATGGTTTTAGTAGTATTTACAGTGAGACTTGTAATGTGAAAGTGGAATATTTTTTTAATTCAGAGAATAATTTTGAGAATAATTTTGAGATTGCATTCAGGCTAGGAAGTGAGGCGAGTGGAAGCCACAACAGTGCAGGTGCTGTTCTAGATGTCTGTATTATTCTGTAGACTTCCAAAGTTGTCACTTAAAGTCATAGAGATGTACAGCATTGAATCAGACCCTTTGGTCCAACCGTCCATGCTGACCAGATATCCCAACTCAATCTAGTCCCACCTGCCAGCACCCGGCCCATATCCATCCAAATCCTTCCTATTCATATACCCATCCAAATGCCTCTTGAATGTTTCAATTGTATTAGCCTCCACCACTTCCTCTGGCAGCTCATTCCATACATGTACCACCCTATGCGTGAAAAAGCTGCCCCTTAGGTCTCTTTTATATCTTTCCCCTCTCACCCTAAACCTATGCCCTCTAGTTCTGGACTCCCTGACCCCAGAGAAAAGACTTTGCCTATTTACCCTATCCATGCCACTCACAATTTTGTAAACCTCTATAAGGTCACCCCTCAGCCTCCGACGCTCCAGGAAAGATAGCCGCAGCCTATTCAGCCTCTCCCTATAGCTCAAATCCTCCAACCCTGGCAACATCCTTGTAAATCTTTTCTGAACCCTTTCAAGTTTCACAACATCTTTCTGATAGGAAGGAGACCAGAATTGCACGCAATATTTCAACAGTGACCTAACCAATGTCCTGTACAGCCACAATATGACCTCTCAACCCCTGTACTCAATATTCTGACCCATAAAGGAAAGCATACCATACGCCGCCTTCACTATCCTACCTACCTGTGACTCCACTTTCAAGGACTATGAACCTGCACTCCAAGGTCTCTTTGTTCAGCAACACTCCCTAGGACCTTACCATTATGCGTATAAGTCCTGCTAACATTTGCTTTCCCAAAATGCAGCACCTCGCATTTATCTGAATTAAACTCCATCTGCTACTTCTCAGCCCTTTGGCCCATCTGGTCAAGATCCATTTGTAATCTGAGGTAACCCTCTTCGCTGTCCACTACACCTCCAATTTTGGTGTCAACTGCAAACTTACTAACTGTGCCTCTTATGCTCACATCCAAATCATTTATGTAAATAACAAAAAGTAGAGGACCCAGCACCGATCCTTGTGGCACTCCACTGGTCACAGGCCTCCAGTCTGAAAAACAACCCTGCACCACCACCCTCTGTCTTCTACCTTTGAGCCAGTTCTGTATCCAAATGGCTAGTTGTCCCTGTATTCCATGAAATTTAACCTTGCTAATCAGTCTCCCATGGGGAACCTTGTTGAACGCCTTACTGAAGTCCATATAGATCACGTCTACTGCTCTGCCCTCATCAGTCCTCTGTTATTTCTTCAAAAAACTCAATCAAGTTTGTGAGACATGATTTCCCATGCACAAAGCCATGTTGACTATCCCGAATCAGTCCTTGCCTTTCCAAATACAAGTACGTCCTGTCCCTCCGGATTCCCTCCAACAACTTGCCCACCACCGAGGTCAGGCCCACCGGTCTATAGTTCCTTGCCTTGTCCTTACCGTCCTTCTTAAACAGTGGCACCACATTTGCCAACCTCCAGTCTTCCGGCACCTCACCTGTGACTATCGATGATGCAAATATCTCAGCAAGAGGCCCAGCAATCGCTTCTCTATCTTCCCACAGAGTTCTAGGGTACACCTGATCAGGTCCTGGGAATTTATCCACCTTTACCAGTTTCAAGACATCCAGCACTTCCTCCTCTGTAATATGGACATTTTGCAAGATGTCACCATCTATTTCCCTACAGTCTATATTTTCCATATCCTTTTCCACAGCAAAATACTCATTTAGTATCTCACCCATTTTCTGCGGCTCCACACAAAGGCCACCTTGCTGATCTTTGAGGGGCCCTATTCTCTCCCTAGTTACCCTTTTGTTCTTAATGTATTTGTAAAAACCCTTTGGATTCTCCTTAACTCTGTTTGCCAAAGCTATCTGTCCCCTTTTTGCCCTCCTGATTTCCCCCTTAAGTATACTCCTACTGCCTTTATACTCTTCTAAGGATTCACTCGATCTATCCTGTCTATACCTTACATATGTTTTCTTCTTTTTCTTAACCAAACCCTCAATTTCTTCGTCATCCAGCATTCCCTGTATCTACCAGCCTTCCCTTTCACTCTGACAGGAATATACCCGCCTCAGGCGACTGACTGTGTGGAGTTTGCACGTTCTCCCCGTGTCTGCGTGGGTTTCCTCCGGGTGCTCCGGTTTCCTCCCACAGTCACAAAGATGTGCAGGTCAGGTGAATTGGCCATACTAAATTGCCCGTAGTGTTAGGTAAGGGGTAAATGTAGGGGTATGGGTGGGTTGCGCTTCGGCGGGGCGGTGTGGACTTGTTGGGTCGAAGGGCCTGTTTCCACATTGTAAGTAATCTAATCTAATCTAATCTAATCTACTTTCTCTGGATTCTTGTTATCTCATTTCTGAAGGCTTCCCATTTTCCAGCCGTCCCTTTACCTGCAAACATTTGCCTCTAATCAGCTTTTGAAAGTTCTTGCCTAATACTGTCAAAATTGGCCTTTCTCAAATTTAGAACTTCAACTTTTAGATCTGGTCTATCTTTTTCCATCACTATTTTAAAACTCATAGAATTAAGGTTGCTGGCCCCAAAGTGCTCCCCCACTGACACCTCAGTCACCTGCCCTGCCTTATTTCCCAAGAGTAGATCAAGTTTTGCACCTTCTCTAGTAGGTCCATTCACATACTGAATCAGAAAAGTTTCTTGTATACACTTAACTCTTGCTTTGTTATGATAGCAAGTCCTGGCAATTACGATCACAACTACTAAATTCACATAACCTGCATGAGTTTTGCCTTATCTACAAACTATTAGAAATCGGGCTGGAATTTCCAAGGGTTAGCGATCTTACCTAAATTGCCACTCCTTTTTTACAGAATGGAGGGAATTCTGCACTTGAGTTCTTTTATAGCATACAATTGTCAGAGGAAGGCAAACCAAGTCCTTTTCCGTAGTCAGTTGCCATTTTCTGAAGTGTACAGATTCTGATGGCCACTTTGACAGCTGCTGCTGTCACACAGTAAGTGTGGTGTTCGGCTACTGGGAGGTTTAGGGAGGGGTAGTTAGGGATGTGTGACCTAAGTAATGGGCCAGTTGTATAGGTATGCAGCAGTTCAACCATATATTTAATAGTCTAACCTTCCCTGAGTAACTACTTTGCTTAATTTCTTCAGAACACTCCAGAGTCTCCAGTTTAAATAGAACTTTGGGGGGATCCAGGCATAGAGGAATTGTCCAGCAGAAAATTCAGTTTCCCAGGCAATTCCTTTGGAACCTGCTACAACGTGCACTTCCTATCTACTGAAACAACCATTGTCTGGTCAGTGACAAATCCAGGCAATTGAATCAAAGTTACATATGGCAGACACCTACGTTAAGGCAATGAACAATCTTGAGGGGGGAAAACGAACTTTTAAATGCAAGATATCTGAAGTTTATTTTGAAAGATATAATCTGGAATTAAATATTTATCTTATGTTGATTTTCTATTCACAGATCGAGAAAGATCTTCTGTTTCTTCTTTGACCCCCTCAAGAGATGCCTCTCCATCTAGTTCAGTACCACCAGCTACTTCAAAGGTATGCAGACTTTAATGTTTGTCTCATTTTAATTGTTGCAATGTGGTTTATGGGAGAGCCATCAGATAATTTATTCCATGCAAACTAACCAGCATCCATATAGTTACTTATCAAACGTAATTTTGCAATTAGTATCACGGCTATTTCACAAGAAATCTATTTCAATGTCTAAGTCTTGAAATAGTAGCAATAATCATCATCACTCTCTTGAAATGAGGATTAGATCTGCCAAGCTTCATATTTTGTGTCCTCAGACTCAACAGGTCAATCCTGAACCCACAAGTCTTTGGGTGCAAATGACAAGAGTTCTCCTGAGAAAGGAGATTCTGGAGGGCAAATTCTGTTGTCTTTCTTTATGTTTTAGTTTCTACCCTGCAGAGAAATGTCTGACTATATGGGAGTCTGTTATTGAGGTGCCACTACATGACATGATTTATGGTATTGTCCTCTCACCCACTGGTATCAGTTTGTCCCCTGCTCAATGATACCTTCAGAATATCCTTAAAAATTATCTTGGTGTCACATGTCGTCTTTAAGATGTGAAAAGAGCATCTGCTTCAGAAGCCATTATTTAGATGTAGCATTAGGCTATCAGAGTTAATAGTGCATGATCATGATTGCAGTGCTGGTTGAAATTTCTTCAGTCAGCATTCTGAAGTTTGTTCGCCTTTCTTCCCATTTGAGTTTTAAATTTCCTGTAGGGACTCCACTGGGAGAAATTCTGCAATGCCCAGATAATCTCCATTGTAATGTCATTTAGAACGGTAGTGATAACAGCATTGTCAATTAAAGCCTAAAGTATCAAGCAAAACCATCAAAGCAATCCCTTTTGTAATTTAATTTTGAGATTTAATTTTAGTATGTTGCAAACATTTGCTGAGATACAAATTGCAATTCAATATCGCGATTGACCTTGACAAGGTCGACATGGAGTCCACAACTAAAGGACGCTATTTTGAGATTATGGGATCATTCCTTGAAGGTAGAGACAAGGGATTTATTTTCCTTTCAGAGGGTTGCGAGATTTTGTCTGAGAAAGTGATCGAAACAAGCTCAATTAATATTTTTAAGGTAAGGGGAGATGGATTCTTCTTAGGCAAGGGTGTCAGGTTATTGCAGATAGATAGATAGGACTGTGGAATTCAGAACAGCTGTAATTTCATTGAATGGTGGAGCAAACTTGAAGGGCAGAATGTCTGTCTTTTGTTTGCTTGTATGAAACAATAAAGGTAAGAGCAGCATATGTACGCTATGTAACCATTAAACCTACTGCAACACTGCTTTTATTTTCGTGTTTTATTTATAAACAGCAGGAGTGGGCCATTTTAGCCCGTTGAGCCTGCTTCACCATTCAGTTAGATCCTAGATGATCATTTCCTTTATGCGGCTTTCCTGTGCTATCCCCATATTTCTTAACGCCATAAGTCTCCAGAAATCTAATAGTTTCTGTCTTGGACATGCTCAGTGATTGATCTTCCATAGCTTTCTAGTAAAGAATGCTAAAAGAAGACCACCCTCTTAATGAAGTCATTTCTCCTTATCTTAGATTTAAACGTTCTATCCCTTACTCTGAGATTATGTCACCTTATTTAGATTCTCGGCCCCAAAGGGAAACGTTATATCTGCTTCCACCCTGCCATGCCATGTAACTTTGCAAGTTTCACTGAGTTCACCCCTCACTCTCTGAAACACTTGGGAATACAGACCCATTTTCCTCCATTTCTCTTCATAAAACAAGCCTGCCATGCCAGGGAGTAATCTAGTAGACCTTTGTTGCACTCTCTCTTTGGCAAGTATATCACTCTGTAAAAAAGGGGAGCAAAACTGTTTACAGTACTGCAGGAGATTTCTCAAGTGTACTCTCATTCCCTTGTGATGAAAGCCAACATACAGTTTACCTAAATAAAAACAAAAACTGCTGGAGTAACTCTGGCCGTAGGACTGGCAGCATCTGTAGAGAGAGAAAAGCCACTTTTCCAGTCCAACATGGTTATTCTTTCGAACTGAAAAGAGCTGGGAAATTTTAGGCCATGTCCGAGGGAGAGGTTGGTTTGCAATGCAAAGTGACGCCAGCAGGACAGTTCCTGTGTTGGGTGAAGTCACCATGAAGGTCCTGCCTTCTCATCCTGTATGTTCAAGAATACTTTCTCAATCAAAATATGCAGGTACTCTTAATAGAGAAGCTAAACATGACCTCCTATTAAGAAATAAGCATGGCAAGTGATTGAGGTGTCAGTGGAGGGGCACTTTGAGACCAGTGACCATAATTCTATTAGTTTTAAAATGGTTGTGGAAAAGGATAAGCTTAGTCCGCAGTTAAAGTTCTAAATTGGGGCAAGGTTGGTTTCGACAGGGACTTTCAAAAGTTGATTGGGAGAGGCTGTTTGCAAGGAAAGTGAGGTCTGGCAAAAGGGAGGCTTTCAAAGGCGAGATAACGAGAGTTCAGCGCCAGCATGTTTCTGGTTAATATGATGGGCAAGGCTGGGAGGTGAAGAGGACACTGGATGACCAGAGATATTAAGGCTCTGCTCAAGAAAAAGGACGAGACATATATCAGGTATAGACTGCTGGGATCAAGTGAATCCCTTGAGGAGAATAGGGAGTATATGAGTACACTTCAGAGGGAAATCAAGAGGGCAAACAAGGAACAAGAAATAGCTTTGGCAGAAAGGTTGAGGAGAATCGAAAGGGATTCTCCAGTATGTTAAGGGCAAAAGCGTAACTCGGGAGAGAATAGGGCTTCTTAAACATAGAACATCAAACAATACAGTGCAGAACAGGCCCTTCGGCCCTCGATGTTGTGCCGACCTGTGAACTATTCTCAGCTCGTCCCCCTACACTATCCCAAAATCACTCGTGCTTATCTAAGGATTGTTTAAATCTCCCTAATGTGGCTGAGTTGACTACATTAGCAGGTAGTTGAAACTTTATTGCTGGAACAGCACAGCAGGTCAGGCAGCATCCAGGGAACAGGAGATTCGACGTTTCGGGCACAGGCCCTTCTTCAGGAAACATTAGCAGGTAGTGCATTCCACGCCCATACCACTCTCTGCATAAAGAACCTGCCTCTGACATCTGTCTTAAATCTATCACCCCTCAATTTGTAGTTATGCCCCCTAGTACATGCTGACATCATCATCTGAGGACGACTCAAATATCAAAGCCAAAGGCTTTGCTATCTCCTCCCTAGCTTCCCAAAGAATCCTCGAATAAATCCCCATCCAGCCCAGGGGACTTGTCTACTTTCACTCCTTCTAGAATTGATAACACCTGTTTGTAACTAACCTCAATCCTTTCTAGTCTAATATCTCGTACCTCATTCTTCTCCTCTACAATACTCTCCTTTTCCTGAGTGAAAGCCGATGACAAATGTTCGTTTAGCATCTCTCCGATCTCCACAGGGTCCACACTCAACTTCCCACTTCTGTCTTTGTTTGGCCCTATTCCTACCCTAATCATCCTTTTATTCCTCACATACCTATAGAATGCTTTAGGATTCTCCTTTATTCTATTTTCTAAAGACTGCTCGAGTCCTTTCTTTGCTCTTCTTAACTCTCTCTTTAAATCCTTCCTAGCTGATCTGTAAATCTCCATCACCTCATCAGAACCATCTTGCCTCATCAACACATAAGCCTCCTCCTTCTTCGTAACAAGAGATGCAATTTCTGTTGTAAACCATGGTTCCCTTACCTTATCACTTTCTCCCTGTCTGACAGGGACATACCTATCAAGGACATGCAATATCTGTTCCTTAAACCAGCTCCACATTTCCATTGTCTGCATCCCCTGCATTTTGCTACCACCATTCTATGCATCCTAATTCCTGCCTAATCGCATTATAATTGCCCTTGCCCCATCAATAACTTGACCTGTGGCATGTACCTATCCATTTCCATCGCTAAACTAAATGTAACGGAATTATGGTCACGGTCTCTAAAGTGCTCACCTACAACTAACTCAAACACCTGGCCTGGTTCATTACCAAGCACCAGATCCAATGTGGCCTCCCCTCTTGTCAGCCCTTCAACATACTGTGTCACGAAACCCTCCTGTACACATTGGACAAAAACTGATCCATCCGACGTACTAGAGTTATAGCATTTCCAATGTTGAGGAAGTTAAAGTTCCCTCATAATGACCACCCCTGTTCCTTTCACTCCTACCCAGAATAATTTTGCTAATCCTCTCTTCCACCTCCTTGGAACTCTGCAGAGGCCTATAAAAAACTCCAAGCAGTGTGACCTCTCCTCTCCTGTTTCTAACCTCAGCCCACGCTACTTCAGTCGACGAGTCCCCATCAAAAGTTCTCTCAGCCACTGTTATGCTATCCTTGACTAACAAGGCCACGCCTCCCCTTCTTTTTCCGCCTTGCCTGTTCTTAATGAAAGATCTAAAGCCTGGAACCTGCAACCTGTTGCTCTATTAAATATCAACAAGATCATCTTTGTGTAGAACCACAGGAGATGGGTGAAA
The DNA here is from genome assembly GCF_037043375.1 of Chiloscyllium plagiosum. NCBI lineage: Eukaryota > Metazoa > Chordata > Chondrichthyes > Orectolobiformes > Hemiscylliidae > Chiloscyllium > Chiloscyllium plagiosum. The sequence continues at coordinate 61,484,773 of NW_028270157.1, read as the reverse complement.
TACTAAACGAATATTTCTCATCATTACTTGCTGTGGAGAAAGAAATGAAAGCTAAGGAACTCTGGCGGGGTGGGGGAAATAAATATTGATGTCTTGAAAAGAGTCCACATTACAGAAGTGGGGGTGCTGGAGGTCTTAAATCTATAAAAATAGATAAATCCTCAGGACCTGATCACCTATACCCCAGGAGATGGTGGCTAGATAGGGAAGAAATCGTGGAGCCCCTAGCAAAGATCTTTGTATTAACAACAGCCACAGGTAAGGTACTGGAAGACTGGAGAGTAACTAAGGCTGCAAGGAAAAGCCAGGGAACTATAGATTGGTGAACCTGGCATCAGAGATGGGTAAGTTGTTGGAGGGGATTCTGAGAGACAGAATTGACATGCATTTGGAAAGGCAAGACTGATTTAGGGATAGTCAGAATGGCTTTGTGTGTAGGATATCATGTCACAAACTTGATTTGAGTTTTTTTTTGAAGAGATGACCCAGAAGATGGATGAAAGCAGAGCAGTAGACATTGTCTACATGGCCTTTAGTAAGACCTTCAACAAGGTTCCGCATGGTAGACAGGTTGCATTGGATCCACGGCAAGCTAGCCAATTGGATACAAAATTGTTTTCTCGGTAGGAGATGGAGGTTGATGATAGAGGGTTGTTGTTCAGGCTGTGACCTGTGATGTGCTGCAAGGATTCCGCTGGTGTTTATATTCATTTATATAAATGATTTGCATGAGAATACAGGAGGCATGGTTAGTAAGTTTGCTGATGTGAAGAAGGTTATCTAAGTGTACAATGAGAGCTTGATCAATAAGGCCAGTGTGTGCATTTTGTTAAGACAAACCAGGGCAGGAATTGTTCAGTAGATCCCAAGGAAGTTTTGTCGAACAGGGAGACCTATGGGTGCAGGATCATAGTTCCTTGAAAGTGGTGTGACAGGTAGACAGTGGTGAGGTAGGCGTTTGGCACTGCTTGCCTTCATTGGTCAGGGCATTGAGTATGTCACGTGCTGTACAAAGCATTGGTAAGGCTAGATTTGGGAACTGCACACCATTCTGGTCACCCTGGTATTGGAAGGATGGTATTAAACTGGAAAGGATGCAAAAATTATTTACAAGGATGTTACCAAGACTGGAAGGTTTGAGTTGTAAGGAGAGGCTGGATAGGCTGGGATATTTTCCCTGAAGCATAGGAGGCTGAGGGGTGACCTTTTATCAAGGTTTATGAAATCATGAGGATCATAGATGTGGTGAATAGCCAAAGTCTTTTCCCCGGGTATGGGACTCCAAAACTAGAGGGCATAGGTTTAAGTTAAGAGGGAAAAATATTTAAAAGGGACCCGAGAGGCAGCTTTTTCTCACAGAGGGTGGTGCATATACAGAACGAGCTGCCAGAGCAAGTGATGGAGGCAAATACAATTGCAACATTTAAATGACATTTTGACAGGTACATTAATATGAAAGGTTTAGAGGGATATGGGCCAAATGGGACTAACTCAGTTTTGGAAACCTAGTCAACATGGACGAGTTGGGCCAAAGGGTCTGTTTGCGTGATGAATTATTATGTGACTGTGTGACCATGGCAACTTCTCCTTTACCTCCTGAAGCTTCCTTGCATGTTCCTCATAACTTATGTACTGTGCCTTCCCTGTTTGGCGATAACATCAAATTTGGAAATATTACATTGGCCCTCACTTACTAGTAATTTGGTTGTGTGCTGCTGCAGACCTCGTACTCACCTAATATCCTAAGAATAATCTGTTTATTCTTGCTGGGTTTTTTTGTTTGCTAATCAATTATCACCGCAGAATAATATATTACTCCCAATCATGCAGTCTGAAATACCCAGTTTTCCAAAAAAAATGATCTGGCACCTTAGAAAAGGCGAGATTTTCTTTTTGATTGACTACTCATGGAACCCAGTGGTTGAAGACCTGCACTTTAAAAAGAATTGCTGTAATCTGCAGGGTAGCTGAAGAAAACATTTTGGCCTCCTGAGCTTTTTAATGCATTTTACTGTACATTCTGAGAGCATTCATCAGAAAAGAAGCAAATGTCACATTAATATACAAGAGTTTTGATTCAAATATTTCAAAATATTTTAAAGATGGAGACATGACATAGAGATGTAGGATTAAAATGCTTCTTGATTTATCAGGCTGCAAACTTTGAAAAATCCAGCAAAACATCTGAGAACCTGAATAAGGAAGGTACAAGTGAATGGTGTTCTGAACAGCAGCAGATTCCAGAGCTGGAAATCAATGAATGTGATAATATTGTAAGTATATTAATTAATAGTAGCTGCTACAAAATGTGTGAAGATTTTCTTTTCTTGCTTGCAGTTCATTCTATAAAATTATATACATGTCTGCAAACCACTTTTTTCACAATTTTCTGCCAAAAAATTCAACTTGATTGATGGACATTACAAATCTCAGTCCAGTTCATTATGTGGGCACACTGTGCAGAAGTTAGATGTTCATCAAATACTCGTTTCATTACTTAAATTATTAATTGTCCAGCTGATACAAAGACCCATTTAAAGATTTTCATGATTTTTTTTTGTGTGTGGCAATATACACACTGTGCAAATATTATCTTCCATTCTTTCTCTTTCATTCCTTCTCTTATCCTACGACCATATATTTTCATTGTTGACAGTGCAGTCAACTTTTAATATGCATGTTGATGAAAACACTCAGCTCTTCCTCTCTACTACTTCCATTAATCTTGTAACAGTGACTATATTATCAGACTGTTTACCTGACACAGTTAATGGTTCACAAAAACCTCTTTCAACTGATCGTTGGAAAGACATATGCCACTATCTTTGGCCCAATCTTCCTTTTGTTTGTGCCACTGATTCAAGTGTTAAAAACAGACTCCTAGTATTAACTGCAATTGAAGGGGCTCTTGTGGGTCAATCAAGCTGTAAACTCATATTGTCGCTGGCATGGGCAGTCCTTGCAAAGAACTCTCACTATGAATGGTTGAGGGTTACTGTCCAAACCAGTTGGCTTTCTGGAAAAGATCTAAAAATATCTTTCTTTGGTAATGTATGATTTTGCCCAGCTTGGGTTGAGACCAAACTCCATTTTATTGAGCACTGAAATGCTCTGCATGCAGGACAAAGGGCATTTATTAAGGCCTTGTGTCAGGAAATCTGAAATCAGTTTTAATCTAGGGGACGTAGAATATTAGAAGGGTGCATGTAAAGTTGTAGGTAGTCATGAGAAACAGTAATTTTACAACCTGGTAATCAGACAATTAGAGTACATTATTCAAAGTTAATTGGCACTGATTATGTATGTACAGTCTGAACAAATCAGAAAATAATGCACTATGCATTTGCACACACACACGTTGCACAATTATAGGGCATAGGCAAAAAGCGTGGTGCTGGAAAAGCACAGGTCAGGCAGCTTCCGAGGAACAGCATGTTCTTTTATAAAGTTGTACCATGATCTGAGCCATAATCAGATGGCTGCATATTCTTGAAACATTTACTGATATCCAAGTATTTGGATTTCTGACTCCACTCTTTCGGTACACTGTATAGTAGTTCTTTATCTGCTTCCTGGTTGTGTGTTTTCTCTGTGTGGATGAGATAGGTGATATTTAAATTTGATTTAGCAGGAGGTATGGGGACCGAGGACATGGGGAGGGAGTGAGAATGCGCAATGGGGAGAGTTAGGATGTGGAAGTTTGGGACACAGGAGGATTGGGGCAGTGAGAGCATGGTGGGAGTGAAGTTAAGAAATGAGGCTTAGTGAGCTTGCAGGAAGGGTGGGGGGGCATGAAGGTGTGACAAGAATCATTCCACATCCCTGTTCACAGTGCATCCCATTTTATAATTGACCCCAAACCCATGTAGATATTCATGCATAAATTTTGGCAATACAGAGCACACATACTGGTGACGGCAGTCACAGCTCTATGAATATATCTCTTAAAGCTATACTGCAAATCAAGCTCTGACGCCTTTACATATGGGATTAGATATCAAACAGAACAAATCAGAATGAGGCTGAAACAACAGTCTTTCTTAGAATATTTAATGGCATTCCAGTAAATAGGGCCAAGTCTTCCTGAAATAATTCCTGCATTCAAGATAAAAACAGGCCAGTTAAAACATTTGTTTGTTCAGTTGAACTAATTTTGAACTCAAACTATTCTGATGTCAGTTGTATGCAACTGAGTATCATGTTAAAACATACCACAGTTGAGGAGGTTCTGAGCACAAATAAATATTAAATTAGAGTAATGTGCACTCAAATTTCCATCCTTGGGTGACCCAGAAAGTATGAAGTTAGTCATTCTTAATTATGCTTTACACTTCAGTCTTATGGAAAGCTATTCAAATACAGCAGGGTTTATCATATTCCTTGTTGGAAAGAATAATAAATGTTATATATTGGCCTGTGAAGCTAGGTTAGTAAGAAGAGTAATTAAAAGTACCTTAGGTGCTGAAACACTGGGACTGGTGGAATCAATAAGTATGGGGTGAACTTATCTGATGTTCTGAGAGGGATTTATAAAAGAGGCATCTGAGGAAAAAAACTTGACCATAGAACATTGAGGTTGAAACTTTATTGCTGGAACAGCACAGCAGGTCAGGCAGCATCCAGGGAACAGGAGATTCGACGTTTCGGGCACAGGCCCTTCTTCAGGAATGAGCAGAGAGTGTTCAGCAGGAGACTTCTCCTGCTGAACACTCTCTGCTCATTCCTGAAGAAGGGCCTGTGCCCGAAACGTCGAATCTCCTGTTCCCTGGATGCTGCCTGACCTGCTGTGCTGTTCCAGCAATAAAGTTTCAACTTTGATCTCCAGCATCTGCAGACCTCACTTTCTCCTCCATAGAACATTGAGGCCAAGTGTTCTGTTTAGGACAATGTTCATTTGACAAAGGGTGTTGCAGAAATAAGATTGAAAATTGATCTTGCTAGTGAGACCAAGTGTTGGAAAGAAGGGCAATTGTCAACTTACACTGGGTTCATGCAAGTCACTAATTGTCTGACTATTTTACAAAGAGAAATGTTCACTGTAAAGATTATTTGATTGTGATGCAAAGATGGAATATTGAAACGAGAGCGGATGTTTTTTTTCTTTGTCTTTAAAAAACTTCTTAAACCTCATCTTCACAACGTTTTTGATTGCCTTTTAACCCCATTGTGGATTGGAATTGCTGATTTATGTCTTCCATTCTTATGTCTAAGTTGAATTTTCTCAGTTGAACTCACTCAGTAAGTTCAAGTATTTGTTGTTTCGATGTTTTGAAACATTCCATTCTGATGTTACATAGAATTATATAGATATCTGCTCATCCTACTTGTTTCAAAACTGCACAAACCATAAATTTTTACCAAAACCAATTACTCTACAAACTCTCTTACTTCAAAAATCTACTGATGAAACAGTTGAATGTCACTCTAAATTTTAATGGGATGCTGTTGGTAATTACTTATCAAGTATATGAAGTACTGTTAAGAAACTGAAGGATGATACCTGTTTTTCCTGGGTTCGATCATTCAGAATAGTTTGAAACTTCTCATGCAGAAATTCTTTGTTCATTTGCCAAACTAATGTGCCAATAAATTAAATTGTTACAATAAAAAATATCACATTCCATTTTTCCATCAGCCGTTCTGTTTCTTTTTTGGTCACAGGATACTATTCAAATGCTATATCCAGATAAATTGGATGATGTAGAGATTAATACACGGAGTGCTATTGAGTTTATAGATCTAAACCAAACAGATGTTCGGACGAGAGCAATTGCTGAGAAAACCAAAGAGATTGAAGAGGTTAGCATTTTAATTTATTTGTTTAATTCTGAATTGTTGGGAGTTCTGTAAAGTCCATGCCAGATTGCAAACCAGAGTATGACTTTTGTGCCCTTGTGGTGCAGTGGTAGTGTCCTGATCTCCAGACCAGGAAGTCCAAGTTCAAATTCCAGGGGTGTGTCATTATTTCTGAACAAGCTGATTAGAAAATAGCTTTAAGCGGGACGGTTAGTGAAAGAGCATAATTTCATGCTCTGTTGATAAGTGCAGTACCAAAATTTGCATCGGACTTTGTTGATGCCTGTGTATTACCATTCTGTTTTTAATATATTACTTTCAAATCTTGAGGCGCTGCTGCACAAAACTAGAGATGCTATGTTTTATAAGGAAAGTAAAGTATTACATCATATTCTTGTTTCAAGAAACTATTCTTCTGACCTTTTTTTCTCTAATCAACCTGTTCAGAGATGTTATTGCATACTATCACTTGCACTATGGCCTTGTGCATCATGAGTTGTGATACTATCACTGCGCCATAAAACCGGAATCATTGTGTGTGCTTTGAAGGTTCCACTATCTATTAGATTAACAAAATTGAATGATCCATGCAAAAAGCACTGAAGCTGCAAGTCCCACCTCTGGAGATTATCTTTGTTTCATTTATTTAAAATTGAAACATTATATTTAAATTTGAGACCAATTCTTAAAGTATGATTTTTGTTAAACTTTCAAACCTCTCATGATCTACATACTGTAATTTAGGAAAGGTACCACTTCATAAAGTTAAAGACATTATAATCATGCAATATGTTAGTATGTGTCCATTTTTAAGGTTAGCAATAGCTAAGTAAGTAAAAACCCAAAGAGTTCATACAAATGTAAATTTAGCCTGCAGACTGGCTTTATACAATAAAACAAGTTGAGAAAATTGACTGGGATAGTCAGAAGAATATTCCTTTTGAAAGTGAAAGTATTATTCTTTTTAAGAAATAATCAGTTCTTCATTCATCATTTTCCTGTTCCAAATATAAAAAGACTCATTTTATTTACCCTCGAGTCTCAATAATGACATCCTGGGCTTTGTGCTGCAATATCTTTGCAATCCCTACATCAATGGGATTTACAAACCAGCAGCCTTGCCATGCATGATTACCAAGGTTGCAGTCTTTTAAAGCATTTCTTGAAATTGAGTAAAATGCTGCTTAAGTATTCGGCTGTCACTATTCATAGAAGTCCTGTACATTAAAGCACTTGGAAAAATACAAAACTCTAGTGACTTTGTTGAAGATACTTCAAGTCAATAAAATGCTGTCATGTCATTAATTAATAACCTTTCTAAGTATTGTGACTGTCATCTTTATTACGTAACAAAAATAATTTTAGTATTCTATTTCTTAACTTGTGAAAGCATAAAAATGTACCTGTTCAAACAAAGTTCAAAAGTTATTACCAATCACTAGAATTATCGTCTTTCTATTGGTCATTTTTGAATGGGCTGTTTAAATAAACTCCATTGAGATCTTGTATATCCACTTTATCTACTTCCAGTTGTTACTTTAGGTATTGAGTTGTGATTTATTTCCATTTTATGGAAACAAAATGTCAGCCAGCCTGGCATAGCTCTTATGCTAATTTTGGTTCTAGAATCTGCTGCTAAAGTTGGGATAAGATTGTGCGTGCAGTGGACAAAGCCTTTTTTCCTATAATGGACTATTCAGATATGAAGTAGCAATGTAAGATGTAGCTGCTCATCTCTAAAGGTATTGCCTCAAATAGGGAAAGACCCTTAATCTATCTCTTTAGAAAATGCCGAGGTCAGTAAGTGAGCAGTTAAAGTTGTTTGTAGGTTTTAGGCTACAGATGAATGGTTGGCTTTATATTTTTGAATATTATTTTGCATAAGTTATAGCTACAGTTATGTGCTAGTTACATTTAATATGCATTTGATTTGTTAGTAGTGAGACCATTGGCATTAATCTCCTCATAGGAATACCCATTTGAGGCTATACATTATTGCAGTATGTTACCCACTTTTGGGTGGAGTTTGCTTGTTTGATAAATGCTGAGGTAGAGAGAGACCACAATGAGTTAGAGGTCAGGGTGGTAGATGAGTGCTTTAAGTAGGTCGAATGGGGCGATGTGCTCCACTGACAAAGGAGCGAGTAGTGAGCTATCAGGGCAGGGATAGCACTGAATGGGAGCGATGGGGATTAGTGAGGGAAGGGAGTTTGAACCCAAACGGTTTGTGTTGGGTGACCCTCAAACTGGAGTTGAGTTTGATGGTTAATTTGGGTCTGGCTTAGGAGGCTGTAATCTGAGGTGGAAGGATCAGAAGATGTTTTGGGAGGGGGTGGGGGGAATGGTATGACAAGTGTGACAAGATTTCTGGATTGGGTCAGGGTGGGGAAGCAGGGATAATAATGGTACTGTCCTGGGGAAGTTTTAGGGGAGGTCAGTGGTAAGTGGGGATAAGGGATTAGTTTAACAGTTGCCCAGGAATTAGCGCAAATTAAGTCCTCTGAACATTCCTGGATAATTATTAAACCCTCAGTTGGAACTCTCCAAAGACTCTTACTCTGTCCCCATGAATAGAACCAAATGTTGTTCAGTCATGATTGAAGGTTTCCACTTGCCATATGAAGATAAAATGAACACCTTTAGTGAAGCAACTGTAGATGGTTAGGCCAAGGGTACCATCCTGAGAAGCTCCTGCAATGATGTCATGGTTCTGAGCTTATTGGGCCTCCAACAACCATGACCAACTTCCTTTGTACTAGGTATGACTCCAACGAGTGGACAATTTTCATTGATTTGCCATTAACTTCAGTTTTGTTTGGGCTTGTGGGATCATGCTACCTTAATGTCAAGGGCAGTCACTCCCATTTTCCATCTTGGATTCAGCTCTTTGTGCACTGTCACAGATGAAGGTGAAGTGATTAAATTTGTGCTGTTCTTTGTGTAGCAGGCATTTTAAAAAACTATTTTATTTTTCTTTTCCTTTTAGAAATAGATGGTGGGGTGTTTCTCTATGTCCAGTTGATGCAATTCAATTTAAAAATTATCTACAGCAAATCCCTTAGGGTTAAATCAAAGTAGGATTCAAAACACGGGAATGTTTTGCACATTCAGTATCTGAAGAAGAAAGAGTCAGTCATCCAGCATGGGAACAGAACTTTCAGTCCAACAGTCCATGCTGAACATAATTCCAAACTAAACTTGTCCCACCTACCTGCTCCTGGCCCATATCCCTCCAAACCTTTCTTATTCATCTACTATCCAAATGTCTTTTAAACATTGTAATTGTACCCAGATCCACCACTTCCTCAGGAAGTTCATTCCTTACACCACCATCCTCTGTGTAAAACATTTGCCTCTTATGCTTTCTTTTAAATCTCTCTCGTCTCAGCTTAAAAATGGTCTTGTATTCCCCCATCCTAGGGAAAAGACAACTATCATTTAACTCTCTATAACTCTCATTAATTTATAAACTTCAATCACATCATCTCTCAACTTCCTCAGAAGTTCCAAATTGAAGTCAAAGATTTTGGCATTACTTTGCATGAATCAGGTCCATATTGTTCGCTATTTGGTGGATATCCTTTCAGTTGTCTGCGTTCAGAAGACCCTTTTGCAGGAGATCAGATACGGGTTAAGGTGCAGCAGTTATACACGAGAAACTAGTTTGCCTGTGAAAATAACAAGGATTCTTTCCAGAAATCAGACTTTTGAGAGAGATTGAGATCGGGGCAGCTATTAATTAAACCTGACAATGCTTATGCTGTATTCTCTTATTTTGTTACTGATATGTAGATCAACGTTCTATAATTAAAGCTATTTGAAACCCAGCAGTTTCAGATGTGCCTGGGATTTTCGATTGAGCCATTTGAGTAAGATTTGATGTCCCCTCGTCAAAATCTATTGTGTTTTGTAGCACATCACTGTAGAATAACTTAAGTCAAACATAATGGGTTTTGATGGCTTTCTTAAATCAAAAATCGAATGTGAAGACACATTGTCTAGATTTCCTGTATGTTGGCTTGACTGGAATGTTCATAGAAGTTGAAGCTATTTCACTCCAAAGAGATGCAGATAATAGCTAGAAATTTTAGAAGGTGCCCATTTGCCCATTCCTTGTTTGAAAGCAGCCACTTTAAAATTCAGCAAGAGTCCATTTAAAAAATAAACAAGATAATATAGTTTAAAAAGCACAATTTAGCACCTCTTCTGACCTCCAGTCATTACTTGTGGACCGAACTGACCCTGGCAGAACCCAAAGCATTATTGAACTGTTATTGCTGTGTAAGTGGCATATGATCCGTTGTTGATGACACCTTTCATCACTTTCTTGATACTTAAGGGAAGGCTGATGAGGTGGTAATTGGCCAGATTGAATTTATCCTATTTTGTGTCAGGACTTCCCTGAGCAATTTTTCACTTTTAAATATAGATGCAAATCTGATAGATGTAGTAGAAAAGCCTGGTTCGAGAGAAGACTAGTTCTTGGGTACAAGTCTTCAGTACTATTGCTGGAATCCTGGCAGGACCAAGCGCCTTTGCAGTATCCACTGTCTTCAGCTAGTTCTTGATATCACATGGAGGAAACTGAATTGGCTGAAGATGCGAACCTGTGGTGTTCAGGACCTTGGGAGGAGTCCAAGATGGATCATTTACCTGACATTTCTGACTTGAAAAAAAATGTTTATATCAATTTATACCAATGTGTTAAAGCTTTCGTCATCAATGAGGATGGTGATTTTTGTGGAACATTTGTTTAATTGAGCAGTTCCATGTCCAGCTAGATGTGGCACTGCTTCAGAGATTTAGTGTGATTGATGGTGTATCCATCTTAGCTGGCATCATTCTTCCTGGTACCCTACTCTCCTAGCACCTTAATATCGTACTTACCTTATGTCCTTAGCCTTTGACAGCAGCAATGCATAAGGTAGTGTGATAATAAGGTATCAGTAAGAATGGTGTCAGTTGAGATTGGTGCCACCTGGGAAGAGGGTAGACTGCCAGATGAGTAGGGATGGGTACCAGCTGAGGAGAGAGTAGAGTGACTGAGCAAGGTGCCAGACCAGTAGGGTATCAGCTGTCTATGGTGCCAGCTGGGGAGCTGCTAGGGTGCCTGAAGTCAGATGCGTAAAGGGGTAAGGTACCAACTAAGAGTACTAGCTGGGTAGGGCTAGAGTGCCAGTTGGGAGAAAGTGAGGACTGCAGATGCTGGAGATCAGAGTTGAAAAGTGTTGTGCTGGAAAAGCACAGCCGGTCAGGCAGCATCCAAGGAGCAGGAGAATCAATGTTTCGGGCATAAACCCTTCATCAGGGAAGGGCTTATGCCCGAAACATCGATTTTCCTGCTCCTCGGATGCTGCCTGACCTGCTGTGCTTTTCCAGCACTACACTTTTCGACTCAGGATACATCTTGCCAAACAGAAAATGACCCATTTCTGCTCTTTTTCCTGTTATCTAGCCAATCTTACATTCTGCTGATATGCTATGCCCCATATCATGAGCTTTTATTTGCCCCAATAACCTTTGACATGACATCTTGTCAAATGCCTTCTGGAAATCGTAAGTGCAATACAGCTACCATTTTCCCTTTGTCCCCAAAGCAATACTGCTCAAACCATTCCAGTTAATTGAATGAAAATAAAAATGTTCAACTATTCAAGTGATGTAGGTGTCACTGGCTAAGTCAACATTTCTTGCCAATTCGTAATTGCTCCTGAGAAGGCGAAGAGCTGCCTTCTTGAACCACTGTGTTCCATGGTATACCATAATGCTGTTAGGAACTAAAATCCAGGATATTGACCAAGCGACAACATGGAAATGATTCTGTGGTTCCAAATCAGGCTGCTGTTTAGCTTGCAAGGGGATCTTGCAAATTATGGTATTGCCATGTGTCATCTTCTCTAGTCATTCGAGGTGGTAGAAATTGCACATTTGGAAGATGCAAGCACAGAATCTTTGGTGAGCTGCTGCATTGTCTCTTATAATTGATACACATTACTGCCAGTGTACATTCCGATAGCAGAGGGAGTAATGTTGAAAGGGTTTGATGGAGTGTCAATGAAGTGAAATAAAATGATGAACTGCAGATGCCAGAGATCCAAAACACAAAAACAGTACTGCTAAGACCTATTAAACAAAGAACAAATCAAAAGAAGCTTTTTCAAATGCTAGTGTTTACTTTAGTAGTCAACGATTACTGAATAACATTGTCAAAATCACAGGCACTTTCTAGTGTTTAATTGCTGGAGAAATCTGGATTTAAAAAGCACATCAGCAGTTAACATGGTTGGGGAGAAGTTGTTTGTTTATGGTCCGTGGAAGCCTTCCAGCAATAGATTATGCTATTAATTAACTACGAACAATTGTACAATGCCAACTTTACATTTTGATATTTTGGGACTTTTTGGTACTTATTTTGCAAGAGGACTTTTTAGGAGTTTTCAATCAAATTGACTTCTGCTTCCTCCTGCAATTTGTATCTTTATTTTTCCTGTTCTGGGAATGATGCCTCACACTAGGAACTTCAGTATATCTCAAAGCACAGTTCCTTATGTGAACAATAGTGGGAGATGTTACTGCAGGGAACATTGACAATGTTCTTGTCTATCATGTACACAGTATCGTGCTAGACAACTGCATTGGAGAAGTATCTCTATACTTCAGAAATGTTTTGTCATCTGTCCTAAATGATTTCCTACTTAGCTTAGTGCCAACGTTTTCTTAAGGTATGCATGAAGTGTCTTGGGAGGGCTAGGGCACTGTATAAACATTTCTATATTGCACCGTATACGTTTTTGTTAGAAGGATCCTTGTGCAATCACTTGTTGCCTTCATAGATCAACTGTGGCCACCATCCATGCTTCCAGTATCTGACTGTGTATGCCTGGAGTGTATTTACTTATCAGTACGGCTTATATTGATTTTAAAAAGTTGTATAGCCATGTTACTTTTTGGCATACAAAATAAATACAAAATGGAAACTTTTCAAATTACACAAAATTACAGCGCAATAACATTCATACTGTATAAATAGCTAAATGTGTTTAAATTGTGGAATTTGTTGCGAAGAAGGGGTTGGATGACTCTCCTCTTTTCCTACTCATTTAACAGCAAGGTTTAATTTTTTTTTGTTTGAAAAACAATGTGTTTGCTAATTCAGTGAAGATTTAACTGTTTTTGTGCTTTGATTATAAAATACACAAGTAGGTAGGCTTCACTTTTTAAAAAGAATGGCATTTATTGCAGTTTACCTGGTTTAAGAGAATAATACAAAGGCTCCAACCTCCTCACACACAAATAGATAAGAGTAGAAGGGTAAATTTAAGCAATTTAAAGATCATTTAAAGTCAAAGGATAAACTGTTCTTCAGCTTGGTGATTTGGCTGAGTTCATGCTGATCTCCGTAATCCTCCTGCATCATGGCTGAAATGATATAATTTATCTCCTGTTCTAAAGATAGCAACAAGCAGGGTTGAGTTCTTTTTTTGAAATATCTTCAGCAAAAATGATCAATTTGAAGCTTGCAAGCTCTCTGAACACAAAGAGAGACCCATACAAGGTTCTTACTTTATTTGTCTCCAGTGCTTGTCCTGGTCTGCAGAGAAACCAGGTACTTAAAACATGGAGAGTTAGAGGATCTTACGACAAGGCAGTTATCTCCAGCTATGCATTTACCCCATATATATTCCTTTCATAATCAAAAGGCTTTGCCCAAGTAATTTTATCCGACATTTTGACTCCACCCAGTTGAGTACCCAGTTGATTGCCTGTCTAGATGTGTTGATAATGAGATGGGAGATGGCTTCCATTCGTACTCCTTCAAGGCAATTGTTTCTAGTGAGGCTTTTCAGACAGGTGGGCTTCACTTGAATATAGAAGGTACAGTGATGTAAATGTGTAGCCATCTTTGACTGCAATTTCAAATCATCGGAATGTGGCTTTAGCCTTTCTAAAACAAATTACTTTGTTTCCAACTAGTAAATTTATAGTCTTTGTTTCCATCGAGCATAGCTTCATACCACACCTATTTTAGAGTATCAGTATTGTTCTTGGAAAGGTGATTCCACCATATTCATATCAAAAAAATTTGAAAGATCACAGTCCATATGTTTGAATCTTGTCTTAAACCTAGCTTTTATAAAAACAAATGTAATTTCTTTTGCCCATCTCTTCTGACAGCTTTAAATTCACTGAAGCTGCCTCTCCATTGCTGTGCGCTTAAGTTGTTCTTTGCTTCAGTATGTTGTCATAATTAGCCACATTGCAATTTTGTAGAACTTTCAGTATTTAACTTGTAGACATTCAAGGTTATTATAAAAATGCATCTATAGAGAGATCTATAGAGATTCTTATTAATAGCTTGGGACAGTTATATGTGGAGACTAGATTCCAGTTTAGTCTGACTCAAATCAGTTGTCATCAACTCTTCAAATTGCAAGATCCACAGAGAAGTTGTTCTGAGAAACATAAAATAGCCACTCTGCTGCTTTGTGAACTGATCAGCATCCCTTCAGACTCTGTGTATCAAACTTAATCTCCAGCATCTTCTATATTTGGAATAGATGTTTTGCTCAATATTATAATAGGACGACATTACATTTAAATCATATTGTAATATTCATGTCAGAGTGAAGTTATGATGGGGTGGGACTTTGGTCGAAAGGCAGAGGCATTAAATTGTTAAAACAGTTAATACTGAATTTAGCTATGTTTGTTAATTCCATTCATTCCCAAAAATAATGGATTCTACTTAAGTAATCATTAATTGTGTATGGTGGTGATTATTTTGATGCTTTTCCACCGTTAGTACGCCTTGACTGTTGACAGAGGGCTTTATTTAAGAAAAATGAGATCTGTTTTTACTCTGGATGTATCTATTGGTGCTTTGTGTATCCTTCAATGTTTTGTTAACTGTGGCTGTGACTACGTTTTGATGTTCACAAGCAGAAACCATTTTCAAATGTGTTGACAGGACTGATGATTATTTCTTCAGAGAATGAACTGGAAAACTAATTTTAAACACATCAGTGTTTTGTTGGACATGAGCTGAATGGTTCTGATATGGCAGTAATCTGAAAGCAGATCAGAGTGTACTATTTATTGCCTGAACTATAATACAGCAATTTTCTTTTATTTGCTAAGTAAATTATGTGTTGAACTAGTGTCAAAGCTGCCCTGGCAGATTCCTATTTATCCCGATATGTGGGGAAATGTTCTTGGAAAATGCTGCACATGATGTGTTTTTAGTCTGCCAGCTGAAGTGCAAAATACACTGACTCAGGAAGAAACTGTTAAAACACATTTGAGGTGATGTGGAAATGCTGCAAAAACATTATATATTATTCTGGCTATTGTTGTGATAAACCAACTTTTTTGAAAACAGTTGCATGTTAATTTTCACTACATTAAAGGTGCTATGTAAGTTCTTCTATTATTAGCAGAATCTTTAAAGTTTCAACTGGGTCTTTGCTGCTTTTGCCTTGCACTTCTTTGTCTGAGTAATCCTGATGCTATATTAGGGAATAATTCATTTGAAAGTGGTATGTAAATACAGAGCAGTTAATTAACTATGACAGAATGTAAGCAATGCAGGCAAGATGAAGAGAAACCTACCAGAAAAGGCAAAGAAGGGAGTAAGTGAAATAAACAAATGCGATGGATAGCAGCTTATAAGTCACCCTTATTTAGGCCTGTACTCAACATATACATTGATCTCTTCTTCTAAGAAAGGCAAAAGATGCATGTGAAATTGGCCTCAATTTTCCACTTCTGATGCATGTTTTGCTCATTCGGTCAGTCAATGCATGGGATCAAGCAGGTCAAATTAATTCTGTTGTGAAGAAGATGCACAAAAGTTGAAGACACGCCCACATGATTTATTGTTATCATGTATACCTGAGTAGAGTGAAAAGTTTTATTTTCAAGCAGTACAGACCCATCATAACATACAAAGACATACAGATTATAGGGTGTTTAGACAGAGCGAGGAATACAAAATCAACATTAGATTTGAAGTTAGAGAGGTCCATTCAGCAGTCTAATAACAGCAGGGAAGAAGCTGTTCTTGAACCTGTTGGCACATGTGTTCAAACATCGGTATCTTCTGCCTGATGGAAGAGGTTAGAAGAGAGTATTACTGAGGTGGGTGGGGCCTTTGATGATGATGGCAGTCTTTCTGCAGCAACGGGAAGTGTAGATGGAGTCCGTGGATGGGAGGTTGGCTTTCGTGATCTGTGCTGTGTACGTAACTTCCTGTAGTTTCTTCTGGTTCTGGGCCGAGCAGTTGCCGTACCAAGCAATTATGCACCTAGATAGAAAGCTTTCTATGGTCCTTTTGTAAAATTTGGTGAGAGTCTTTGTGGGCATGCTGAATTTCCAAAGTCTCATGACTGCACAAGGTAAGCAATAAACAGAAATGGTACTTCTGGCAAAAAAAAGTATGAATTTAGTTTCAGGCTGAAAGCCACAATGTTTGCTAACATGTCAATCAATGGCTGCAGTGAGGTATTTGTTTGTGACAAACTGGTTCAAGAAACAAAGAAGATGGACAGATTCTGGCCTGAAGAAGGTGCTCAAGACCAAATGCACCAAGAGAACAGGGATTAGGCACTGACCTGATTCTGAGTGGCACATATTAATATGGATCTTCAGAAGTCATCAGAAACGTTACATCATCACCAGATATACCATGTAATTATAGAGTCATCGAGGTCTTCAGCACACAGAAAAGGCCCTGCAGCCATTGCGTTTACGTTTAGTCAAAAGCAACCACCTATCTATTCTAACCACATTTTCTTGCACTTGGTCCATTACCTTGTATGCCTTGACATTGCAAGTGTGCTTCCAAATAGGTCTCAATGTTGTGAGGGTTTCTGACTCTGCTATCTTTATAGGAGTGTGTTCCAGATTTCTGCCACTGTTTTGGATGAAAACATCTCAACTTCCCTCTGAACCTCCTGCCCTTACTGTAAATCTATAGCCCCACCTCCCTGCAAATTGATCCCTCCATCATGGATAAAAGTTTTCTTCCTGTCTACCCTGTCCATACCCTTCATGATTTTACACAGTTCAATCAGATCAACCACTGTCTACCTTTCCTGCTACCTTAAGAGAAATGCACATTCAAAGTGCCAGGCAATTACTGCCTCCCATATCAGAGCATCTAACTATCTCCCTTGACATTTGATGAAATCACCATTGCTAAATCCCCAAACATCTTTAATATTGTTCTCCTTGGTACAGAGTAGATTAAAAGATGGCCCATTGGAGGTTCTCAGGAAAATGAGAGGTTGTGTGAGTACAGAGAAAGTCAATATTTCCTCTGGTGAGTGGGTTAATGAGTGGAGACCATAGATTCAAAACCATTGACAAAAGATTTCGAGGGAAATTATTCTCTGATGCATAGACTGTAGTATATTCTCTTACATGTTTGCAAGCAACAATATTGGGAGTAGTCTTAACTTCGTGCCAGTGAATACGTTTTCAGCGAGTTTGGGCCATTACTTCCATAAATAAGCAGTACAATTCTTTGAGAAATGCAGAAACCAAAGTCTTGTCCAGTCTTCCGTTTCCCATCTTAGCCACTTTTCTCATGCCTGATGTAACTTTTAGTAAAAATATAGCATGCTATAACATAATAGTGAGTGCATCTTATTCTAGTGGTTAGTGACTACAAGTTGCCTTTTGTTTTCCATCCAAATTCCTTCTTTATTTGTTAGTAGTTAAGCCTGGATCATCATTAAATGGAGTTATTTTATACACTTCCGTTGTTAAATATCTTTGCTCAAGTAGAGAGGAAGAGTTGGAAGCAAACATGATTGTGTGGGATAGACTAAGGACAATTGGTATAAAAACAAATGGGAAAATAAGCATGAGGGAATGGAGAGTAAGAGAAGGAAATTTTCAGTTGCAACTGACTTGTTTTGGTAGTTAGTATCTGGTACTCCAATATACAAGACCAACTGAAGTGCATTGTACATTATTGTTTGGTAAAATCCTAGTGTCATTCCAGAATACGTCACTGTTCGGGTTGTAACCCTTGAGCAAACGTTAGTGAAGCTCATCTCAATTGGTCATTGGAAGAGCTGTCCGATATTTAACATGTTGTAATAGGACTCAAATTAAGGTAGAGTTTACTATACAATCAAAATTATTGTAATCCAATTTGAAAAATGACAAGTCTGAAGAAGTCCTTTTCTTTTTTCATGACAGTGTTTGTTCTTTGCCCATTTCTTCCAATATTTGTGAAAGCTTTAGTTTATATTGTACGAGAGAAAGTGCTCCACTTCCCGCTAGCTTTGAGCAGTTTACCAGAGCATGATTTCTTGTCAAATAGGGTTAATTTTGATTTGAGCTCCAGTATAATAGAGGTCTTCTGGACTGGTGTTGTTAAAGATGGGTCAGATAAGGTGTCAGCAAAGTTTGCAACTGATGTTTTAAAATCATGGTACATGCAAAAAAAAAGCAAATTAATAGTTCAGCCTCATATAGAATAAGAAGTTGGGCTAATCTGATGCTTACATTCAAGATTTTAGTAGTAATGCTGCTTTGAGGCAGTTTCCAGGAAGTGCCAGTTATGCCATGATGTTGAAGGAGGGGGATATGTGGTGAGGTGGAGATGCAGGGAGCATTGTGTTATTGTTCTTCAATTTTAAATATCTACTTAAGTTTAGACTTGAGTTCAGTCAACATTTATTGAAAGAGGTTGTTAAAATGATGTCCTGAGAATTCTGACTTTATAAAGCTCATTCTTTTGAATGAGAAATAATTTATCAAGAAAAACCAAGAGAGTGGCCTTGGGAAGTTCAAATTCAGAACAAAATTCTAAAGCTGAATTTCCCACCTGGACTGATAGGGCTCCAGTTCATAAACTCTGCTGTCCCTGAGACTGGGAGTGGCTGTGACATTTGCTTATATGTGTGTTGTGGACTGTTTGCTGTTCATTGTTAACTTTTTGATGTATTACCAAGATTTGCCTTCTGTTGAGTTTAGATGTTTGAATATGAGTGATGCATTTTTTTTGGTGAATAACATTTGTTGAGAAAGTCTTATTTGAAATAACATTGTTATTCTTTGCCAATGTAAGAAACATGGCTGAATTGTTTCTAATATTCAATCCGATACAGTCTAAAACCTCTATAATTAGAGAGATCACCACTCTGATTAAATGTAAAATTTGTTATGGCCAGTGAGGAGTGGGACCGGAAAGGAATCTGTGCAACTTCCAAACTTGGCCATAACAACACACACTTCTACAGGAAATAAAGTCAGCTGAAAATTGTTTAGCCAATTACATTAGCCTGACAAACCCCTACACTCATGTACTGGGGCTGAGATAATTTGCCTTCAATGCCATAATAATCTTGCTTTGTGCTAGAAAATATTTCAACCAGTGGGAAAAATCTGACTCCAATTTTGCTAGAATTCCTTGATGCCACACTTGGTCAAATACTGATGTCAAAGGCAGTCAATCTCACCTTGCTGAATTCAAATGTTTGCCTACATTCAAGGTGCTGCATTTTGATAAGGCAAGTTAGGGCAAGACTTAATGGTAAATACTGAGGAATGTTGCCAAGCGAAGAGGCCTTGTAGTGCAGGTTCATAGTTCCTTGAAAATGGAGTTGTAGGTAGACAGGGAAATGAAGAAAGCATTTGGTACCCTTGGCTTTATTGATCAGTGCACTGAGTATTGTAATTGGGAGGTCATGTTGTGGCTTTACAGAACATTGGTTAGGCTGCTTTTGAAGTGCTGCATTCAGTTCTGATTTCCCAGCTGTAGGAAAGATGTTGTAAAACTTGAAAGGGTTCAGAAAAGATTTACAAGGATGTTGCCAGGGTTGGAGAGTTTGAGCTATAGGGAGAAGCTGAATAGGCTGGAGCTATTTCCCTGCAGTGTCGGGGGCTGAAGGGTGACCTTGTAGAGATTTATAAAATCACGAAAGGCATGGACAGGGTGAATAGCCAACATCTTTCCTCTAGGGTACGGGTGTCCAAAACCAGAGGGCTTCGGCTTAAAGTGAGAAAGGAAAGAATTAAAAGGGACCTTAGGGCAACTGTTTCACGCAGAGGGTGGTGTGTGTATGGAATGAGCTGCCAGAGGAGGTACAATAATTATAAAGCATCTGGATGCGTATATGAATAGGAAGAGTTTAGAGGGATATGGGCCAAATGTTGGCAAATGTGACTAGATTAATTTAGGATATCTGGTTGGCATGGACAAGTTGGACCAAAGGGTCTTTATCTGTGCTGTACATCTCTGTGACTGTATTTGGATAAACCTCTAATGAGGCCAAAAGCTAAGTAGCCCTGGCAGAACCCCACCTGAGCATCACTGAACAGCAGCATTGAGTAGTTCATTAATGTGAAAGTACGCTATCTATGACACCTTCTATCATTTTGTCAATTGAGCATCGATTGATGGGACAGTAATTGGTTGTTTGGATTTGTCCTACTTTTTGAGTCAGATGGATTTGGCATTTTCCACATTGCCAGTGTTGTGGATAGCTGGAATAGCTGGGATGTGGTGTGGATATTTACATAAGATTTAAGTTCTACTACAAGGATGTCAGGCCTTACAGCCTTTGCTGTCTCCTGGAAGAAATGAATGATTATAACGTGTTACATTTCAGAAACAAATCAAGAACAATGCCAACTTAAACAAGTGTGATAGTACATTATCGTATAAACACATGCTTCAGTTTAAGGATTTGTCCAGAATCAAGTTATCTTTAAAAACCCTTACTTTCCACCTAAATGTAACTGTAATCCTTGTTTATGATGCAGATTGGTTATTTTTAATATCTATGTATAGAAATATCTGTGAAGGTACCTTCCTGTGTGGTCTCTGCACTCAGTCAAAAGATTATGCCTATACTGTAACTGCAGAATTAACCTAAGCAAACTAAATCTGCTACAGGTCAACTGTGCCCTTCCTGTTATGGATGGTGGAAGAACTCTT
The DNA here is from genome assembly GCF_037043375.1 of Chiloscyllium plagiosum. NCBI lineage: Eukaryota > Metazoa > Chordata > Chondrichthyes > Orectolobiformes > Hemiscylliidae > Chiloscyllium > Chiloscyllium plagiosum. The sequence goes on along the minus strand of NW_028270157.1, from coordinate 61,464,024 downwards.
CCGTGACAGAGATAGAACAGAAGGATATGAATTAACATTATTTTAGTCTCTCTGAGAATGAAGCACTGAGTAGTTTATTGCTAAATAGCAATTTTTAATTCTGTTTCTAAAGTGTCTGGTTCAATTATTTTTAAAACTGTTAATTGTGTTGCAGTTATCCGATTCAGTTAACCTTCCAAACCTTTTGACAGTGTTGTAATTTAGTTGGAGATTTAATGAATGAGGTAACATTATCTTCTTCCAGCACATCTGTTTTGTACAGGCCATTAGTGCAAGGCCACACACAAAGTAGTCTCTGAGGACCAGTGCGATAGTGTTAAAATACTGTTACTATGTGGATTGATTGGTTTGGTTATATATTCCCTAAATAAGCCCTGAAATATGATATATCCCTGGTATATTCATCGAAGTTTCAGGCACAATTCTGACATTTTGTAACAAAACATCATTCTTAATCATGTAATTACAGAACATTGATTGTATAGAATATAGAATTGGAACCTATCAGTCAAAGCTATTCTCTTTGAATAAGTAATGCAAAGCGATTGGGCAGATGCAAAATCTCTACAACATGCTATTTAATTAAAGAAAGGGAACCTATAGACACCTACACAAAACCTGTGAATCACTAACAATATCTGTCCAATTTCTGCAATATCTGATTCATTTCTCCCCTTGTCTGCCACAGTAATTTTATTCATTCATAGGATGTGGGCGTCACTGCCTAGACCAGCATTTATTGTCCGTCCCTAATTGCCCAGAGACAGTTAATAGTCAGCCATATTTAAATATGATTAGAGTAACCCAGTTTATTTTGATAAGAACTAAATTGAACATTTACCCTTTTAATTTTTACCATGCTTTTTAAAAATAATGAAACACTTTTCTTTGATTATTGGACTGTTATGAAATGTTATACCGAATCACATTAAAATAAGCAGATAACTTTTACCTTCAGTTTGTGAATAAACTTGATATAAATAATGGACTACATAAAGCTCAGATAATCAGTTATTATTGTTTTAGCATCTTACATTTTGTAAGCTTATAAAAAGGTATGCTGCCTGTATAAATGTTTCCTCTTTTAAAATTGCATTTGTTGCATTGTATATAATGTTTCCTGAAAACTATTTGTATTTATATTATTGTTACAATTTATAGAATTTAATTTGATTTGCTATATTTTTGTCAACCAAAAGAATATCATGGTGATCTCTCTCACTCACACTCACACTCACACTCACACACTCACACGCACACACTCTCTAATGAGAGAGTAACCTGTGGCCTGATAATACTGGGGTGAATTTATTTTTTGCCTTCAATTTATGAGACTGAAACAGAGCTCTTGTATATCTACCATAGAGATGTACGGCACAGAAACAGACCCTTCGGTCCAACTCGTCCATGCAACCAGATATCCCAATCCAATCTAGTTCCACCTGCCAGCACCCAGCCCATTTCCCTCCAAACCCTTCCTATTCATATACCCATCCATATAGCTTTTAAATGTTGCAACTGTACTAGCCTCCACCACTTCCTCTGTCAGCTCATTCCATACACGTATCACGCTCTGCGTGAAAACGTTGCCTCTTTGGTCTCTTTTATATCTTTCTCCTCTCGCCCTAAACCTATGTGCTCTAGTTCTGGACTCCCCCACCCCAGGGAAGAGACTTTGTCTATTCACCCTATCCATGCCCCCCACGATTTTATAAACCTCTATAAGGTCACCCCTCAGCCTCCGACGCTCCAGGGAGAAAAGCCAGCTTATTCAACCTCTCCCTATAGCTCAAATCCTCCAATCCTGGCAACATCCTTGTAAATCTTTTCTGAACCCTTTCAAGTTTCAAAACATCTTTCTGATAGTTAGGAGACTAGAATTGGACGCAATATTCCAAAAGTGGCCTAACCAATGTCCTGTACAGCCACAACATGACCTCTCAACTCCTGTACTCAATATTTTGACCAATAAAGGAAAGCATACCAAACACTACCTTCACTATCCGTCTTAAATATTCTCCATCAGCCTTTATATTCTTCTAAGGATTCGCTCGATCTAACGTGTCTATACCTGACATATGCTTCCTTCTTTTTCTTAACCAAACCCTCAATTCCTTTAGTCATCCAGCATTCCCTATACCTACCAGCCTTTCCTTTCACCCTAACAGGAATATACTTCTCTGGACTCTTGTTATCACATTTCTGAAGGCTTCCTATTTTACAGCCGTCCCTTTACGCGAATATCTGCCCCCCAGTCAGCTTTTGAAAGTTCTTGCGTGATACTGTACATTTGTAAGAAATTATTCATCTGCGTAGCTAATACTCATCATATAATATGGATTCCATTTATTGCTGCTAGATTCTGGAAGAGCATGAGAAGTATTACGAATCAGCACTTTGTCATATTGTCACTGTCAGAGATTGATACAAAGCACGAGACATTAAACACTGTTTGGTCTGGCCTGGGGTATTGCAGGGGAGTGCATGTTCCTTATTTTTTCATCTTAATGACTATGATACAATTACAGTATAAATAGTACAACTTTAGTAGAAATACATCTTTAAAATAATTTGCCAGATCTGCTAATCTTCCATAAAATTTCTCATCTGTTTAATAGAAGCGCACCAGTATAAAAAAAGTTGCAGCAGTCATAATCCATGTTTATGTTTTAACTTTAATATAGTTAAATATCTTAGTGACTGTTATCAGATAAGAATCGGCACTGGACTGATTAGTATTACATTTTTAAGTGTCACAAAATTTAAGATACAGCGTTTAGAATCGATGTGAAACTACAGGGTGTCGCATTTGGAACCCATGTTAGCATCACTAATCCACACCAAGCTTCCAACTGATTTGAGTAGCTACAGGAATCAAAGGAAAGAACGCTATTAGTGTCAAGAGTGTGGTGCTCGAAAAGCAGAGCAGGTCAGGCAGCATTCGAGGAGCAGGAGAATCTATGTTTCGGGAATAAGCCCTTCATCAGGAATTGTTATTAGAAAAGGCATGTTAACCAGTTATAAACGTGCAGTAAATCTAATTCATGTAGTAGGACATTTTAAACAAAGTTTCTTTGGGATCTGTTTGATTTAATTCCTTAATTATTGACTCAAAGTTATCTAAACTTTAGTGATACTTCATCCTTGGATTAGTCTAATGGGGCCTGTTTATTTTGTATGTCAATTTGCACAGTGGCTGTGTACAAATACATATGAATAAGAGAGAAAAGCTGGAAAATAACAATTAGTTAGATGTGCAGTGAACTCAGCAGATCCTACAGTATTTCTATTTGATTAGATACTTTTTAAAGAGCAGCTATTGTTGTAATGTATGAACAGTGGAAATCAACTTGTGCACAGCAAGATTCCATACAGACACCAGGTGATTTGTTTTTTCATTGTTGAGGGATAATTGTTAGACAGGAGGCTAACAATTAGATAGAATTCCCTGGCTCTTCAGACATGAAAAAAGGCCTCTGTTTAATTCCTCACTCTAAGGATTGATCTCTGCCAATGCTGCACTCGCTCCCTGTAAGACTGGCGTGTCAGCCTAGATTTTAGGTTCAAGTAACTGGAATGCAGTTTATACATGGAGTGCAGCATGGCTGGAGATGAGACTTCAGAGTCATCACCTGAAGTGGTTCCCCAGGATAGAATACAAGACTACAATCACTTTACCATGGTGTTACCCAACGTAATGGAAATTGGGAGAATAACTGCCACATTTTTTTAAAATAAATTACTCAAATTAGAATCCTGTGCAAATATCATATTTCATCTAACAATGAACTTTATAGATGAAAGAGTTATCTTTTGGACTTTATTGTTAATGTAACATGGGTTGTATGTATAAATTGTACTTTTAGCTACTTGTTTTTGTCATCTTGAAAGAATTGTTTTCTTCCAAAAAAATTATAATGGTAAATTACAATATAATTCAGGTGTCGCAGTACATAAACAATATCACAAGTCAACCAACTAAATTCAGTACAGTATACTGATTACATGTACAGTACAGTTGCATATACATTTGCATTGCTGGGTAATGTTTTCTAATATATAACTATCTTATGGTTTTACAAAAATTCTAACCCTCTGCGTACCATAGCAGCAGAGTCCCAAACAGCGGCCTTTCCCTCATTGCCCCCCAAACTTTTGTGACAACTTCACAAAGTTTTAATAACTCCATTGCACATACTCCTGGACCTTGGGAATTAGGACACCCCAGGCATTCAAACATGGAAGATCAACAAGTTTTATTCTGACCAAAGAGCACCTTTTACCAAATTGCTGGCTTTCGAGCACCATTTGAAATTTGTTTCAGTATGCATCTCTCAGCAAGTTTGTATAGCAGGGAAGTTTAAGAACCTAAGACACAAAAACACTGGCTGGTTAAGATTGTGTCGCTGGAATGAGTTGATACCGTAGAAAATGCAGATAAAGAATATTGATTTGTGTGCATTCGTCAAACAGATATTTCAAGAGCCTATTTCTGAATGTTGGCCTGTCGTAAAATATGAAAATTGTTTTGGCAGTTTATTACTAATGACTTGACAATTTTATTATTGATGGCAAAAGCTTTATGTATGTGAGTCAGAATGAAGAGGAACTTGCAATTTTTTAAATCAAACGGTAATTGAAAGTTGCTGCATGAAAACTTTTAAAGTTAAATGTAAATAGGTATGGTATTTTTCTTCATACATTTGGTTTATGAAATTATGTTTTTTAAGCACTTAGATTTCCTTACACACACTACACACAAGAAATGTCCCAGGTGTGCTTTTGGAGAGAAAGTAGGATTAAAAGAGACCATGAAAAGTGAGTAAATAGAAGAACTTGGGTGGTCAACTACTGAAGTATGCAAGCCAACCCCATTCTGACCAGAGCTATATTGCTGTTCCTTCACTGTCACTGGGTCAAAAATCCCAGAACTCCCTCACTAACAACACTGTGGGGTACCCACACCACATGGACTGCAGTAGTTCAAGGAGGCATGTGACAATCATCATCTCACGGACAATTAGAGATGAGCAATAAAAGCTCAATCTCGTAAATGTATTTTTAAAACTAGCAAAATTACCTGTTCATAGATATAATGTAATTTAAAGGAGGGCAGTATAGTTCAATAGGGCGTATCATAAATAAGTACTATACTGGTGGTCTGATGCTTTTGAACGCCTTGTTATAATAGTCCCAGTGCTCCTGAAACACATGGCAGCAAGATGATTTTTGTGGGAATGGGAATAGTGAAAAAGTACTTCAGTGCTGCTGTGTATATTTTTTTTAGAAGAAACCAAGTTTTTGAATGTAGTAATTAACTGATAATTGTGGCAGTTATTATCCCTTAAAGTCTACTGTCATTGACTGACCTTGTGCTCTGATATTTGTCTTTGTCTATGAATTTTGAAAGGGTCTTTTTTATTTAATAAAAAAAGGAAATATTTGCTTAATAAATCAGAATAGTATGATTAATTGAGTATCTAACATCTTTCTGAGCTGAATGTTTTTAATATCCCAATGGATGAAGATGTGCGTACTTTATTTTATTTTCTTGAGGCTCCTTTTTAGTAAATATTTTTAATTTTTTTATTTTCCTTCATAACTATACAATTCAAAATGAGTATGTTGCATTCAGAATGATCCTCCAAAGTTGACATAATCTTTTATTAGATTATACATCACAGTAAATTACAGGCCAGAGTGAAATAGACGACATATTTAATGTTTTTGTGCCATCAACACATCATTTCCCACCATCAATCAAAAGAGAACAAAAAGTTAATTCAATCTCTTCAGCTAATAGAAGCACAAAATGAGCCAGAAGAATGCAGAGGACTGTGAAAGACTGGCAGGCAGCAAGAGGGAGAAAGAGCCAGCAAAGTATCCAAATACAGAAGCACTAATGAAGGCTGCAATGTTAACCCTTCTGGTAACAAGCTGTAGACAGTGCGTGGAGAGATGGAATGGTAGGCCCACTATGCCTACCCACCAACCTAACTTTTACTAGAATTTTACCAATGCTGGGCAAGATGTAGGGTGGCAAATTGCTGTTTGAGGTCCTCTTTGCAACACCTTGAGTACTTCACTAGAAGTGCTTGTGTCATGTTGTGAGAACACCGAGGTACTGACAACTTCCCTGTGGGCTTGTAGTATGGTTATAATCCTATGCATTAGACATCCTAAACCCCAGTCTACGCCAAGGTCCTCTCCACTCAGGATGACCCCATCCAGTCTCACGATCAAACCTTTGCTGCAGCTAACCGTGGCTGAAGAAAATGATTATTTCCCATGTATTGGAAGCAGGGGCACGCCTCAAAAGAATGGGTAACTGAAATGGAGATGAGGTGAAAATGAGTGTGATCCCTCACAACTGGATACCATAGCTGGAGAGGTTAATTAACCTCACTAGGACAGAAAAATAAGTAGGAACAGATGATACAGGTGCTAACATAAGATATAGGAGTGGGAGTAAGGCCATTCGGCCCATCGAGTGCACGCCACCATTCAATCATGGCTGATGGGCATTTCAATTCCTCTTACCGCGCACTCTCTGTAGTCTTATCCATCCAATGCTTGACATTCTCTTGCATTGGTCTTCTTAGACATATACACCTTACAGCTCTGCTCATTTCTCTCTATCATGGGTATCTGTTGTAACACCATCTAACTAGCCACACTGACAATCGCTGTAATTCTTGCCATCTCACTCCCACCCTTCAAACAGATACTCTCAAATATTGTCAGTTCATCCCCTTGCACAATCCATTGCTCACTAATAACCTTTTAGGGGAAGTCCTTTTGGAGCTCCCAAGGAGTACCCGAAAACTGGAAGTGGTCTTCCAGTATTAGCCACTGGAACAGCAGCAGCAAATATTTGAGATTCTGTTCAGCATTTCGAAACCTCCATTTTGCAGAGAGATCATTACCATGGATGCAACAATATCTCAGGCCTTTACATTAATGTCTACATCCAAGAATAACCCCCAATGAGTGAATCATATACAGCCAGCAGCAGAGTGCATGCTTGACATCACTTTAAATGGAATGCATGGAAGTCACTCATTAGCTGTTTAGTGCCTTGCTGGAGTGCATGAAAGTACTGTCTACAACTAGCTATTTGCCAGCAGGAAGATGTGGATGGACTACGAGAAAGGCTGAGAAAGTACAGAAAAGAGTACTCTGCTCTGTCTGTACACATCCTTCACCTTGGGTAGCGAATATTGTGCCCCCTGTCTTGTGAGCTAAGCTTACCGATGAACATATGCGATGATGCAAACTTTGGGACTATCACAGAATCCAAACTGTGAGAGAAAATTGTCATGGCCGTTTGTAGTTGGTAGCGCCCTTGCTTCTTATGTTATCCCATTCCTGGATTTGAGCATAAATGTCAAGGTTGACACTCCATGCTGCACTTTCAGGTGAGGCTTTCTTGTATCCCTGAGGTCATGTCTTCTCCCTTCTCGTTTTGAAGTACAAGCTCCAAAAACACTAGTCGAAAGAAGAACAAGGACGTTACCTGTGTCCTGGCCAGGATTTATCCCTTATATTAAAAAAACCACATGACTGGTGATAATCACTGTTTTTTTGAGCGCTTGCCATGTACAAGTTGGCTGCTTTATTTCCTACATCACAACAGTGACTATGCTTTGTATATGTTTTTTTTAATATTCAGTCATAGGACGTGGGTGTCACTGGCAAGGCCAGTATTTATTGCCCTTCCCCGACTGGTCTGGACAAGATGGTGGTGAGCAGCCTGTTGAACTGCTGTAATCCTTGGCTGCGAAGGGGGTTTTCAGATGTTTCTGATTATAAATGACAACATGTAAGTGCCAGTCGTGTTTTCCCTTAGCTGTCAAGATTGAGTGGATGAGCAGCCTTCCTCCACCTCTGCTAAGGCCACAGAGGTACCACCATTGTAAAGTAACATAAGCAGAAGAAAGTCTGTTTGAGCAACTGCATGCATCCTGACCGTGCCATGTTCTTCCTCCTGGAGTACCTGGTCGGAGCAGCTCCAACAAGGTTTGAAAAGATTGATACCGTACAAGGCAATGCCGACCATTTGAGTTACACCTGATCCAACATTTTCAATACTCACTTCCTTCACCACTGACTGACTGTGGCAACACATGGACAGTATTACCCAGAAGATGCATTGCAGCAATGGCTGACCTCCTTTTCCAGCACATTTCGAACCTGTGACCTGTACCACCTAGGAGGATGATGGCAGCAAATATCAGGGCACACCATTACCTGCAAGTTCCCTGCAATTGTTCTGATGATTACATCATCCTGATTTGGAACAATATAGCTGTTCCGTCACTGTCACGGAGTCAAAATTCTGAAACTCCTTTTCTAACCATGCTACAGACAAACCTACACGTTAAAGCCCTCAGCAGATCAAGACAGCAGCTTACCATCAACTTATTGAGGGCAATGACTGCACTCTGGGTAATTAGGGTTAGATGATAAAAGCCTGGCCTGGCCAATGACGCCCACATTCCATGAATGAATTTTTTAAAAATTGGAGTCCAGCAATAAATGCTGGCCTAGCCAGTGATGCTCAAATTCCAAAAACAAATATTTAGGAAAAATGTAGAAACGATGATGGTCACCTGTAAAGCAGTGGAAATTTATTCTTGAAACGAGATCCATGAACGAAAGCTGCTCACCTGGGCAAGACAGCAGCAATGTCTTTATTTAGAGATTTTCCAGCCTGTCAGTCCCACAGAGCCATCAATCCTGGTTATGTTCTTGACTTGTTCCTATCTAATTTCACACACCTCTGTAAACTCATGCAAACTGTTTGTCAGTTAACAAATTTAGATATCACACCAACTAATATTCAAATATCAGGCTTACTAATGTGAAAGGGATGACTTGCTACCACACTGATATTTATAGCTGTTGTAACCATACACAATCCCACTGCATTGGCATATCCCCCACCCAGTCCGCTACTTTAAGTTCTGCCATGATGTCTCGACCATAATATCAGAATACCAATGGAGACAAACAGACAAGAGGGTGAGTGAAATCAGGGAATTGTAGGTAAACAAAAGTTGTTGATGTTTTGGTCCTTGAACAGCCTCTCAAAAAGTCAACCAATTGTTACTAGTCTTTTTACATTTGGGACAGTTATGATTACTTAGAAAACCATAGTTTGATTAGAGATAGTCAGCATGGCTTTGTAAGGGGCAGGTCGTGCCTCACAAACTTTATTGAGTTCTTTTGAGGATGTGACAAAACACGTTAATCAAGATAGAGCAGTGGATGTGGTGTACATGGATTTTAGTTAGTCATATGATAAAGTTCCCCATGCTAGGCTCATTCAGAAAGTAAGGAGGCATGGGATATAGGGAAACCTGTCTGGATACAGAATTGGATTGCCCATGGAAGACTGAGAGTGGTGGTCGATGGAAAGTATTCAGCCTGAATCTCAGTGACCAGTGGTGTTCTGGGACATCTTCTGTGTGTGAATTTTATAATTGACTTGGATAAGGAAGTGGAAGGGTGGGTTAGTAAGTTTGCTGATGACACAAAGGTTGGTGGAGTTGTGAATAGTATGCTGTTGTTGGTTGCAATGGGACATTGACAGGATGCAGAACTGGGTTGATAAGTGGCAGATGGAGTTCAACCTGGAAAGTGTGAAGTGATTCACTTTGGAAGGTCAAATACAGGGTTAAAGGCAGGATTCTTGGCAGTGTAGAGGAACAATATTTAATTGAGGGAAAGTTTTGCTCATTCAGTATGTGAATGGTAGAGGGTTCAGTACATATGAAGACTATGTATGTAGTATGTAGATGAGGAATAGGACAGGGCCAAAGATAGATCTTGAGGGGCATGAGAAGTAATAAGTTCATAAGATACAGGAGCAGAATTAGGCCAATTGGCCCATTAAGTCTGCTCTGCCATTTGATAATGGCTGAGATGCTCCTCACCCCCATTTTTTTGCCTTCTCTCCATATCCCTTCAACCCATTACCAATTGAAAATATGTCTTAACTCCTCCTTAAATTCACTCACTGCCTCAACAGCCACTGCACTTTGGGGTAGCAAATTCCACAGATTAATAATCCTTTGAGAGAGGTAATTTCTCCTTAACTGTTTTAAATTTGCTAACCCTTATCCTAAGACTATGATCTCTCGCCCTAGAACACCCCACAAGAGAAAGCATCCACTCCACCTCTATTTTATCCACACCTTTTTTTTCATCTTGAATACTTCAACCTGATCTCCCCTCATTCTTCTAAATTCCAGAGAGCATTGGCCTAAACTGTTCAATCTTTCTTCATACGACAAACCTCTTGTCTCTGGGATCAATTTAGTGAACCTTCTTTGAACTGCCTCCAATGCCATTACATCTTTCCTCAAATAAGAAGACCAAAACTGTACCCAATACTCCAGGTACAGTCTCGCTCATACCTTGTTTATTTGCAACAATACTTCCTTACCTTTTATATTCTATTCCTTTAGCTTTAAAAGCCAACAGTCCATTTGAGCTTTTTATTATTTGTTGTACCTGCATGCTATTTTCTGAGACTCATGAACAAGTATATCCAGGTGCCTCTACACTGGAGCTCACCGAAGTTTCTCCCCATTAAGATAATAGTTGCCTTCCCATTTTATTTGAACAAAATGCATGACCTCACACTTATCCACATTAAATTCTATCTGCCACATTTTGGCCTACTTTCCTAATCTATCTATAATCCATTTTTAGGGTTCTTATTTCCTCATTGAAATTTACCATCACGCCTATTTTTATGTCATCTGCAAAGAGCCGCCTATCCCTGTATCCAAGTTATTAATGTAGATTGTAAACAGGTGGGGTCCAAGGACTGAACCCTGTGACACCCCACTAGTTACATCTTGTCATCCAGAAAAAAAAACCCATTTATCTCAACTCTCTGTCTTCTGTCCATCAGCCAGTCATTCATCCAGGCTAATAAATTACCCCAATCCCATATGGTCCAACCTTGTGGAATAACCTTTTGCGGTAGCACCTTCTTAAATGCCTTCCGGAAGTCCCGATAAATTAAATCTACAGCATCCCCATTATCCACTTTGCTTATTACATCTTCGAAGAACTTTAGCAAATTAGTCAAACATGATTTGCCCTTCATTAAACTGTTCTGACTCTGATGGATAGTGTTCTGACTTTCCAAATGTCCTGATATCACTTCCTTGATAATTCTAACTTTCCCAATGACAGATGTTAAACTAACCGGTCTATAATTTCCCACATTTTGCCTCCCTCCCTTTCTGAATAAGGGCATTATATTAGCCATTTTCCAATCTTCTCGAACCTTTCCTGTGTCCAGGGAATTTTGGAATATTGTAACCATTGGATCTACTATCTCTGTTGCTACTTGGTTTAATACCAAGGATGTAGGCCATCAGGCCTGTGGAACATATCTGTCCTCAATTCTAATAGTTTGCATAGTACCTAATTCCTAACAATGTTAATTGTTCTATGTTCTACCTTATGTATTGTCTCTGATTTGCCTGCTCCAGTAGGACTGGTACTATTGTCCTCCACCATGAAAACTGAGGCAAAGTATTGATTCAACGTCTCTGCTATCTCCGTGTTCCCCACTGTTAATGGTGCAGATGTTCTCATTCTGAAGGTTTATTGTTAATGAATTGACGAACAGTATGCTTTTAGTTTAGAGTTTCTTCAAAGTAATAGTGAAGGAGTCAGCTCACATCTATTGGAGATTCTTCAAAGAAATTAAGAACATGATGGACAAAAGCAAACCAATAGAGTTAGATTTAGATTTTTGAAAGACATTTTGAAATGTTATAGAAAAAGGTTGGAAAGCACATAATGAAATTCAATCTCATAAATTCAACCTTTGATACCCTGATGTTAGAACTTGTTGATCTCCAAGGTAGAACATATAATGAGATTTTAACTCTGAGCATATCATTCCTCAGCTTATAAAACATTATTTTATAAGAACTTTTTATAAAGCAACCTACTATTTAGTAAGGCTGTAATACTTAATAGTGCAAATGTGTATGGCTGGCACATAAATCAAGAGACACCATTACAATCCTAGCATTACTCTAGATTTTCCGTGCACACATTTCAGTATCATTACATTAAAGCTTGGATTTTAAAATTGTCCTCTGCAGATTTTACAAAATCAGAGGCTGAAGGGGTCTAAAGAAGTTTATTAAATCATGAGGAGCATGGATAAAGTGAATAGCCAAAGGTCTGTTTCACAAACTAGAGTTGTCCAGAACTAGAGGGCATTGGTTGAAAGTGAGAAGGAAAGATTTAAAAGAGACCTAAGGGACAACCTTTTCACGCAGAGGGTAGGGAGTATATGGAATGAGCTGCCCAGGGAAATACTGAAAGCTGATGCAATTACAACATTTAAAAGGCCTCTGGGTGGGTGCATAAATAGGAAAGGTTTAGAGGGATCTGGACCATATGCAGGCAAATGGAGCTAGTTTAGTTTAGGATATCTGCTCAACACAGATGAGTTGGACTGAAGGGGCTGTTTCTGTGCTGTAAGTCTCTATGTCTATAAAATGTAAAAAAAAAATTCCAATTTACAACCAATTGCTTTAATATTGTTTAAATACAACTGACAGCTCCAGTCGCATTCAACTAAAGTAATTTAAATTTGTAGAAGAGCATATAGCTTTTTTTTAGAAATAATTGTTGAGGTGCTAATCAGTATCAGAAGAATCCTTAAATAAAATGATGTTACGCAGCAGAGTGCCAGCTACAATGACAGATCAAACTGTGTTTTGTTGTTCTAATTATATTTTAGCTGTTGATCTTAGTAGGCCACAGAAGAAATTGCGTTAATTTAAGATTAAACATAATGGTGTGATTGACAAATAACAGTAAATAGACTATTATTTTGTACCAGAAAAAGATTATTCCAACTGGTTGATGAAACATGTACATATTGGAAGGAAAGATTTATCTACAATAATGGGAATTTTACATCATCCAGGTCCCATAAAGCATTGATGATGCATTTTGTCCTTTGGAAACCCAAGAGTGATAACAATATGCAGGTAATTTTAGAGCTAAAGGGAAAGTGATTTCAAAGTAAATAGTAATACTTACTGTAGCTAGTAAACAACAACCTAACTTTGTTTAGATTATATAACAGATGTTTTAAAGAGAGTTGAGAATGGAAACCACATTAGACTTGTTACTTTTATTAATTTAATAAACTCTCAAACCACAGCAATTTGAGAATACTATTGGTTTCAAAGCCTAATTAATGCTTTCATTACACTTAACATTTTCACATTTTTATATATATAAATCCCAATCAAATTGCAATTGCATTATGATTCTCTGTTTTAAAGTTTTAAAACAAAAATATGAAGTTATCTTTGACTGTGGCGGACAGATGTAGACCACACAACAATTCTTGTATTGCTCTCTAGGGAATACTGAAATTAAGAGTACTGTTCAAAAGTGAAGAGGTTTATGAACTTTGTGCAGTTTGTGTGGTCTGAAACTTTTTTTCTTATCTAGTAATTCATATGTAATATTACATGTGGAATTATAACTTGCACATATCAGTGATAAAACTATGTTTATTCTACTGAATGACTTTAAGTAAATTGGATAATTTATTTCAGCGTGATCTAGGTATATTTATTGGACTCAATATCCAAGATCAATCCTTCTTTCCCTATTGCCTGGAATGAGCCTTTATCCGGGTAGCATCTAAGTGCTTTGTGGCAGGTCCAAAAATAAGAGAACCTTTGTTACTGTATTACACTTACTGGATATATCACAGGCCTTCTCATAATCTTAACAGAAAGTTAGACTCGTGCTCAGACTCTACAATACAAAAGATTTATAGAGTCATAGAGATTAACCAGTAAAATGGATAATTGAAGAAGTAATGCAAACTATAAATTTAAAGTGGTTATATTAATAAAAATTATTCCTGCTTGGAATATGCAACAAGTCACTTCTGCATTTCACCAGGATGTAAAATGTGCTCATCTCAATGTGCCTGAAGTAACCTTTGTAGAAATATTTGCTGATGATAATTGTATGCTGCTTGGCGATTTTGTGTTCCTCTAATGACTTCAGATTGCACTATTTTCAATTTGAATAGCAACAAAAAAGACATTCTGAAAATATTGCTTGCTTGTTTTTCAATTATATTCCCTTCAATAATGAATTTTTCATTTAAAAAAACACATTTTAATATGTTCATGTAAGAAGTTTAAAGCTAACCAGTAATATCTTGGATGGCAGACATACCAAAGTCCCGTCATGATTGGATAATTTAATTATAAATTCCATCTTTCTTTGGTCTTTCAGGTACAACCAACAATAACCACTTTAGTTTCATAGACCTTATAATGCAGCAATGTAAGAGAAATGAAAAGAGATTTGAAATATGAAAGATTTCATATGCTTTTCACTAGTAGTAAGGCCTTGAATTTTAAGGAGCATTGTAATCCGAAATGAACACTCAAATGCATCTACCTTTGGGTAAACATCTACCATATACAGGGTTTTAGCTTGAGTACTATATAAAATTACATTGTTGTATGAATCTTTTTTTGTAAAAGCTGTGACTATTCCAAAAGCTATCCAATTAAATTATTTTGAACTAAAATCAGGCTTGTTACTCTTAATTTTAAACCTTTTCACTTTGACTTACAGGTTTATAGACAAGACTGTGAGACCTTTGGCATGGTTGTTCAGATGCTCATTGACAAAGACCCGTCATTGGAAACTACGGTACAGTTCTCACTAAGAGAAAATTTGCGTGAGATAGGAGAACGTTGCATTGATGAACTGAGAAACTTCATCGCACAATATGATTCAACTCCTGGAGAGTATGCAAAGAACTTGTAATTCCACATTTTGAATCCCTGACAAATTTGTTCCCAAGCCCATTTTCTAAAAATCGTAACCATTAATTAACATGTCTTTTGTTCTGAACTTAGCCACAGAAGCGAAGCAACTCTGTCTGTTATTTAAGTATATTTAAATGTATACTTCAAGTTGACATTGCAAAATCACTTTGACATATATGATGGGCAATAAAGTAAGTCTATATGGACCTCAACAGTACATTCTTTACATAACGATACCTGTAATTATAAGTACATTTCTGAGACCAATATAGGTTGAATTTGAAAGCACTTTTTGGTGTAAAAGAACCATGTAGAATATCTCCAACAGAAAATTTGGCAATATCCATGCTTAGGATCTACAGTAGTGTCTTGTTTTGACTGTTTGAGAGATTTTTGCCACCAGCCCAGCTAGGAAAATAAAGTTTGAGAAGATATGGTGGTTAACGTTTTTTGTACCTGGGTACTGAAAGGAAAAGAAAAATGTGACTTTGTGTCCTCTGATGATTGATTGAATGACATTTGTAACTACTGTGGTTATGAGTTGGACAGAGTAACCAGTTTTGTGTTGTGGAACAACAAAGGAGAGACAATGTTTGGCATTAGTAACTTGAACTGGAGAAGGCCAAACCAGGATTCTTATTTTTAATTATATTCACTCCTGTTAAAGAATATATGTGTATGTGCCAAGTGCAGCAAAATTACATTTGAGGAGGATGCCTTCAACTGCCAAATGATCTGTGACTCTTCCTCTCCAGGGTTGTACATGAAGGATAGACATTTGGGTGGGAAGCATGAGAGCAGTTAGTGTTCATAGGCAGACAAACTAGTCAATGCTTAGAAGGAGAGAAGAAAAATTCCTGATGTTAAGGCTATTAATAGGGCTGAATTCTAGAGTATTCCCTTAAGTGAACTCTTTATTTTTATACTGGAAACTATGCTATTCTTCATGATTTGTTAATTATTTTGTGTTGGCTTACTCCATTAATTAAAAAAATAGTTTATGTAATATTAGCCAGATAATACCAAATAATCTGTCTTTCAAAATGTGAACTCTGTTGTACAGAAGAACCCTCTTCTATGTTGGAAAATCCAACCTGAAAGCCAGAAGGCCAACTATAGCAATAGAAATTCCATTTTTCTGCACTTACAATTTTCTAAGTTCATCATCATCAATGTTATATATTAGATTTCTACACTGAAGAGGCTTTTATTTGTAATTAAATGTATTAGTATTTTGTATAAGTAATCAGTTGTTTATAACCAGATTCTGCTTTCATTACTGAAGTGACAGTAAGATTATTGTAGGAGCATAGATCAGCCTTGATGCACGTAGTGATAAAGAAACATGAAAAGTTTTAGTGTTCAGACTTCAGTCATTGTTAAAGCCAGAACACTCTGACAGCATAATGTTTTTCTGTCTTTTATGTGCTATGGTGTATAAAACATCATAATTGTTTCAAAATGTATTCAAGAAGTTAAGTGGTTGTTGGAGTGTTCAAATCATTCTGTCAACAGTGGAATGTATTTTATAAACTGGTTTGGTTGCTGGAATGAAAGTCTCCATTTTGTAATCTGTAGATGTCCTTTGTAAAATAAATTTACACAGCCACTTCTTACTGTGTGGTGTCCACATCATAATACTGATATAACTTAGCACAAGGTGACCACTCAGAAGAGAAGCGGGCAGTCTTTTTCTGAGCTGAAAAATGTGTTGCTGGAAAAGCGCAGCAGGTCAGGCAGCATCCAAGGAGCAGGAGAATCGACGTTTCAGGCATAAGCCCTTCTTTCCTGAAGAAGGGCTTATGCCCGAGATGTCAATTCTCCTGCTCCTTGGATGCTGCGCTTTTCCAGCAACATATTTTTCAGCTCTGATCTCCAGCATCTGCAGTCCTCACTTTCTCCTAGTCTTTTTCTGAGACTGAGTTGAGAACACATTCTTGAAGGAGAAGGAGCTTTCCTCTTCGTGTTACTTGTTTATGACTGTTCATGTTTGATACTTCTAAGCCATTTTCTTAACTTTTTTTGTTTGTCAATGATGATTTGCCATTACCTTACACGCTCAGGTAGGAGTGCAAGGAGGCAGAACTCATGTATGCCTCTACTGGAACAAGAATCAAAGCTGCACTGTTGCTTTTATTCTGAATCACTTGTGATTTAGACAACTGAACTAAACAGCCCTCTATCCTGATAGCGAAATGTAAAAATTTAACAACTTACAATTTTCTAAGTTCATCATCAATGTTACCTATTGGATTTCTATACTGAAGAGGCTTTTATTTTTCTTCCCCACACTACCGCCTGACAGCGGTAGTGCTTATTTTTCCCCTGCACCCATGTAGAGTGTGTGCAGGTTTATCGCCTGGTTATATTTTTTTTCCTTTTACCCCCCACACTACCGCCTAAGTGCGATAGTGCTTATATTTTTGAAGAGGCTTTTATTTATAATTAGAAGTGTTGGTATGTTGTGATGTTTTGTTTTTGTCAACAGAAACTAGTTAACTGACTCAATTAGTTAACTGATCAGTTGGAGCCCCAGTAGGGGTGTCATAATTGAGCTTTCTACCTCTGACCAGAGGGAGGAAAAGTCAGTTCAAGTTCCCATTTCTGATGCATATCCAGCAATCGATATAGAAATGTGCAAGTCAGCATTAGGACAAGATCTCAGCAGTCATGATACTTCCTTTAATTAAACAGCTTCACTTTCTTGGCTGACTGATTAAGCACAGTCCCTTAGAGGGTTGCAAATAATCGTGACATCCAAATACAACAAGAGTCAATAATATCAGATGAGAATAAAATTAATGTTAGCTTTATGTCAGGATACAAATATTTTATCACAAAGTAAGACATTAACACAAATATTTAATTTTGGCTGGATAATCAGATTAGCCATAAAAAAAATTCAGCTAAGTTATGTGTTTCCTATGTAAGATCATAACAGTGTGAAACCACTGAGCACTTATGTGTAAATCTAAACCAAGCACAGAAAATGCAAAACTTAGCAAGTCCTACCAGAGTCAAAGCATTAGCACAGTTTCTGCAAAGATGTTGCCAGACATGCTGAGTTTCTCCAGCATTTTGTTTGTTTCAGATTTCTAGCATCTATAGTATTTTGCTTTTGTTATTTATTAGTAAATGTTATTCTTATTATTGTAGTATACTCCAGCTTTTTGAAAATGTTCAGTGACTTTTTCAGTGAATTGTACCAACTGCACGGAACTATACAAGAATACTGGGGGCTTGGCAATTTTTTTTAACAAGTATTTTATCCCTTCGCTTCATGGCATGTTCTTGCCACTTTGCCCAATGGCACTGGCAGAAAAATCACATTCCGGATCACAAAATTGAAATACCAATTTGCTAATACTTGGACAAGCATGTTAATTTATTATGTTTCATTGTGTCATGTCAGATGGATCTATATACACCAATAAAAGAAATTAAGCCCAATATATGGAGTTTCAAAGTGAGATGAATATTTATTTTATACTGTCTCGCATTTAACAGTGTCCCCTCCTGTCTGTGGTGTTGCCATTTGTGTGTTTTGGCTTCTGGCCTCAATCCTGTAACATGGAGTTTCCTTTTCTTTGGACTCAGGAGCATCAATTTTCCTGAAGTGATGTGATAAACCTGAGACTTCGAGCTGGATTTGTCATGTCCCTGGAAGGTGTGTGTTTAGCAGGGTGTCACATAAAATGGGTTTGATGGCCAATTCATTGCCTTCCCATCCAACCCCAAGCTATCCTGGAATAACAAGAGTGGGTGCCAAAATCAACAACTCTCATCATATTTAATTAGTTAAAGATAAATTGAATTTATTAAATATTATGCTGGCAATGCCATAATATGGTTGGTGTGGGCAGCCAATTTTTGAAACATTGGGTAGCTCTTTTCATATTGGATGCCTTTCTAAATGATGACGTAATCCTTTTCTCCTGTTGGACTTTAAAACCCAATCGTCCGCACTCCTCATGCTCTTCTGCTTGAGCTTTCCCCACTAAATGCCCACAATCCAACCTGGGTCCAGGAAACATTTGTGGCCATCACTGTGGGATTACTTCCAATTCCAGCAGTGCCATCTACCATGGTGTCCTAGAGATGTACAGTGGTCCAACTCAACCACGCCGACCAGATATTCTAAATTAATTTAGTCCCATTTGCCAGCACTTGGCCCATATCCCTCAACCTTTCCTCATCATATACACATGCAGATGCCTTTTAAATGTAATCCACCACTTCCACTAGCAGCTCATTCCATACACACACCACCCTTTGCATGTAAAAATTGCCCCTTAGGTCCCTTTTAAATCTTATTCCCTCTCGCCCTAAACCTACACCCTCTTGTTCTGGATTCCCCCAGTCTAGGGAAAAGACCTTGCCTATTTATCCTATCCATTCCCCTCATGATTTATAAACCTCTATAAGGTCACCCCTCATCCTGTGATGCTCCAAGAAAAACAGCTGAAACCTCTCCCTATATTTCAAACCCTCCAACTCTGGCAACATCCTTGTAAATCTTTTCTGAACCTTTTGATATTTCACAATATCCTTCCTATAGGAGGGAGAGCAGAATTGCACACAATATTCCAAAAGTGGCCTAAACAGTGTCCTGTATGGCTGCAATATGACCTCCCAACTCCTATAGTCAATGTTCTGACTAATAAAGGAAAGCATACTACACACTGCCTTCACTATCCTATCTACCAGCAACTCTACTCCAATGTCTCTCGGACCTTACTATTAAGTGTATATAAGTCCTGCCCTGATTTACTTTTCCAAAATGCAGCACCTCACATTTATCTAAATTAAACTCCATCTGCCATTCCTTGGCCAATTGGCCCATTTGATCAAAATCCTGTTATACTCTGGGGTAACCTCCTTCGCGTCCACTACCCCTCCAATTTTGGTGTCGTCTGTAAACTTACTCACTCTCTTTGGAGCTGCCAGCCAGAGGCCACCCATTTCAGAGGTAACCCCTAAGAAGCAAAATACCTACTTGGCACAAATGTAGCCTAACAGCAGCATGTTACAGCTGCAGGGCAGCCTTCTTATCTGTCAATATTACTTTATGCTTGGACTAGCGGTCCACAGCAATATTAAAACCTGCCTACAGACCTTTTGCTTGGAGTGAAGCTCCCATTTCAAGTGACATTTTTATCTAGTGATTACCATAGAGTACAGCACGGAAACAAGACCCTTCGGTCCAACTCGTCGACACTGACCAAACATCCTAAATTAATCTTGTCCCCTTTGCCAGCATTTGGTCCATATCCCTCTAAACCCTTCCTATTCATGTACCCATCCAGATGCATTTTAAATGTAATTGTACCAGCCTCCACCACTACTTCTGGCTGCTCGACTTTAAAACTTCGATTTTTGAACAAGTAGCAATTCCTCAGAATGTAGTTATTCTAGAGCACAGTCCTGAGAAAACCTCTGGTCTCATTGGTAGAATTAGCCATTAACTTAGCATTTTTTTTTGGATTTCAAATAATCTGTTTAGCTGATCAGGACCCCAAAATTCTCCTTTAAAATGTTTCATCAACCTTTCTTGCATGTGCCTATATCGTTTACAGGTGACGTTTGAGTAACTACATGGAAAAGACTTATCTAATTGTCCACACTGGTTATATGATCTCAAAGCCCAATAAGCACAAAGGACTCAGTATAATTTATACATGCCAATCTGAAAAAGTGGTAAAACCTGACCACCTGCTTATAAAAGCTGACAATCCAAGAATGACTTTGATTATAATCCTGTGATATTTGAAACTAATAGTTATATAGACTTGTAACTTAAGTTGTGTATACACCCAATATTTTTCTTGTAATGGAAGATAAAATATTACTTGTAGGTGAAAGACTGAAGAGGAAAAAGCAAATGGCATAAAACCCCTCCTTATCAATAGGAAGGTTGGATCCACAAGATTTGCTTCTCTCGTGTTGAAGTTTAATTCCAAACCAACCATTTTGGTTAATTTCAGGCATATTTATTTTCTGTATTTTTAAATTTTTTTTAAAAAGTGACATTTTAACATTCATCCACCAGACAATATCCCTAGCCGAAGGATTTCTTCAGTAATTTCATATATCCAGCTTCCTGCCCCAGTTATGAGATTTTAAGAACCCAGTTTAGTATCCTACAATCTAGAGACAATCCATTGTCTAGGATCATACTGAGGGAATGCTGCATTGTAGAAAGTGCTGTCTTTGTGAAACTGAAGTCTTGACTGTGTTATCAAGTGGCTTTAAGATTATACTTTGACATTTTGCAAACAGCAGAAAGGTTCTCCTTAGAGTCATAGCCAATATTTATCTCTAAACATCAGTAAAATAAATGAGCAATGGGTTGAAATGTGCACAAATATGCAAGATTGAAAAATATCTGAATCTCTAAGACAAGAAAAGGTTTCCAATTTCATCTTAAGTTTTCAATGGTGAGCTCCAAATCTTATTAATAAGGAGCAAACACCTTATTTCTTTGCATTTGCATCTTGTTATGAGCAAATTTTACCTCATTTCTAAGCAGCTTGCAATTTTGCTGTCCTTGCCCCAAGACCACTTGGTAACAATTCCTGACTCTAAAGTTAGAGCAATGACCTGGTGGGTGTAGCTCGTCACTTGCTTCCCCCAGTCATTTGTTTTATGATCCATCCACTAACATGTCACTGAATACTGCAATGTCTGCAGCCATCCTTTGCTTATGGAAGTTTGCTTTGGAGAAACATGAGCCTCACCACCTCATTGTGGTCGATCTCAAACTAACTGTCATGATAGCATAGCTTTAACAGGTGTATTTTGTCTTTTTTTGAAGAGAGATTTTAAGACAGGGGTGCAGAGCTGTCTATTAAAAGCCCTTAAAGTAAACAGATTGTGAGGCCTTTTTTTGTTGCCAAGTGGTCTTGGGGCAAAGACAGCAAAATTGCAAGCTGCTTAGAAATGAGGTAAAATTTGCTCATAACAAGATGCAAATGCAAACGATGGAAGCAGCCTGAAAGGATGGGGTTAAGCTCCCACAGAATCGGGATTTTGAGTTTTAGTTTTTCAGTAGCAGTTGCTGGATCTTGAAGCTGGGTGGAAGTTGCAGTTCATCTCTCCCTGTTTTCTCTTTCTCTCTCTTTCTCTGCTTTCTCTTGATGTTTTTTATACTGCTGGTTGTTTAGTAGTTATAAATAATCCATTATTCTGTTAAATATTTCAGTTGTTATGCCAATTTCTTATTTCTTTTGTTGTATTTTAACTATAGTATATGAATAAAGTGTGTTTTACTTCAAATCTGGTCATTTGACCAATCACATTGCATCCAGAACACGTGCGCTTTGCGCACCAAGTTATTGGGCTTGGTCTGGTCCATAATTCTAATGCATAATGCAGCACTTCACTTCTGCACTTTGGAGGTCGCAGACATCTTACACTTCAATGCTCCTGCTGGGCTGCTTTGCACTCGGGCATGTACCCAACACATGCATCTGCAAAGGATGGATTTTAATGATTTTTTAACTTGCTTTGTTAGTGCTCACTCATTTCACACTTACTTGGAGACTTGCCGCATCTGTGACTTGCATTGGTGCTTGGTATAGACAGAAGAAGATACTACTTGTCTTGGTTAGCAGCAAGTGGACAATGGGAGGTGGATACATTGCTGTATGGCACCCTGCTTTGCCAGTGGATCATGCAAATACATTGAGTTGCTGCATAAACCACTTCTATGTATTTGCTTCAACAAAGTGGCCATCTGTGAAAGTCAAAGGGGATCAATCCTTAGTCGAATCAAAGGCTAAGGCCTGTCCAATGCTATCAGTGGATCACTGCCTTTGGTCCCCTGTTGGTCTTGTCGGTCAGGTCCCACCACAGAGTCATAGAGATGTACAACATGGAAACAGACCCTTCGGTCCAACTCGTGCATGCCAAATGTGTATCATAACCTAATCTAGTCCCATTTGCCAGTACTTGGCACAACCTCCTCTAAACCATTCCTATTCATGTACCTTTTAAATGCTGTAGTTGTACCAGCCTCCACCACCTCCTCTGGCAGCTCACTCCATTCACGCAACACCTTCTGCAAATTACGCCTTGGGACCCTTTGAAATCTTTCCCCTCTCACCCTGAACCTATGCCCTCTAGTTCTGGACTCACCCACCCCAAGGAAATGACCTTGTCTGTTATTCGATCCATACCCCTCATGATTTTATAAACCTCTATCATAATCCTAAGCAAACATTCCAGAAAGAGGCAGCAGTTACAAAGGCATCTATAACAACAGGAGCAACAGCAACTTGCAGTGACAACCTCCAGAGGCCTAAGCAGCATCAGAAGATCCCCTCAGTATGTGTAGGAGGATGAGGACTTAGAATCTAGTGTCCTCACTGTAATAAATATCTGATGCCCAACTCCCAGTGCCTCAGTGTGCTTCCCTGCAGAACTGACGTTGACAGAGAAAGCACTTTAACATAGAACAGTACAGCACAGAACAGGCCCTTTAGCCCAGGATGTTGTGCCGACCACTGATCCTCATGTATGCACCCTCAAATTTCTGTGACCATATGCATGTCCAGTAGTCTCTTAAATGTCCCCAATGACCTTGCTTCCACAACTGCTGCTGACAACGTATTCCATGCTCTCACAACTCTCTGTGTAAAGAACCCGCCTCTGACATCCCCTCTATACTTTCCTCCAACCAGCTTAAAACTATGACCCCTTGTGTTAGTCATTTCTGCCCTGGGAAATAGTCTCTGGCTATCGATTCTATCTGTGCCTCTCATTATCTTGTATACCTCAGTTAGGTGCCCTCTCCTCCTCCTTTGCTCCAATGAAAAAAGTCTGAGCTCAGTCGACCTCTTTTCATAAGATAAGCCCTCCAGTCCAGGCAGCATCCTGTAAACCTCCTCTGTACTATCTCCAAAGAATCCACATCTTTCCTATAATAGGGCGACCAGAACTGAGCCCAGTATTCCAAGTGCAGTCTAACCAAAGTTTTATAGAGCTGCAACAAGATCTCATGACTCTTAAACTCAATCCCCCTGTTAATGAAAGCCAAAACACCATATGCTTTCTTAACCACCCTGTCCACTTGGGTGGCCATTTTAAGGGATCTATGTACCTGCACACCAAGATCCCTCTGTTCCTCCACACTGCCAAGAATCCCATCCTTAATCCTGTACTCAGCTTTCAAATTCGACCTTCCAAAATACATCACCTCGCATTTATCCAGGTTGAATTCCATCTGCCACCTCTCAGCCCATCTCTGCATCCTGTCAATGTCCCGCTGCAGCCTACAACAGCCCTCTATACTGTCAACGACACCTCCAACCTTTGTGTCGCCTGCAAACTTGCTGACCCATCCTTCAATCCCCTCATCCAAGTCATTAATAAAAATTACAAACAGTAGAGGCCCAAGGACAGAGCCCTGTGGTACACCACTCACCACAGACTTCCAGGCAGAATATTTTCCTTCTACTACCACTCGCTGTCTTCTGTATCCAATTCTGTATCCAGACAGCTAAGTTCCCCTGTATCCCATTCCTCCTGACCTTCTGAACGAGCCTACCATGGGGAACCTTATCAAATGCCTTGCTGAAGTCCATATACACCACATCCACAGCTCAACCCTCGTCAACTTTTCTAGTCACATCCTCAAAGAACTCGTTAAGGTTTGTGAGGCATGACCTGCCCCTCACAAAGCCGTGTTGACTGCATTTAATCAAGCCATGCTCTTCCAGATGGTCATAAATCCTATCCCTCAGAATCCTTTCTAACACCTTGCAGACGACAGACGTGAGATGTACTTGTCTGTAATTGCTGGGGATTTCCCTATTTCCTTTCTTGAAGAGAGGAATTGCATTTGCCTCTCTCCAGTCCTCAGGTACGACTCCAGTGGAGAGCGAGGATGCAAAGATCTTCGCAAGTGGCGAAGCATTTGCATTTCTCGTTTCCCAAAGCAGCCAAGGACAAATCTGGTCCGGGCCTGGCGACTTGTCAGTCTTAAAGTTTGACAAAATTTTCAGCACATCAGCTTCCTCTATCTCTATCCATTCCAGCATGCACACCTGCTCTTCAAAGGTTTCATTCACTACAAAGTTCGTTTCTTTCGTAAAGACAGAAGCAAAAAACTCATTTAGGGCTTCCCCTACCTCCTCAGACTCCACACACAAATTCCCTATGCTATCCCTGATCGGCCTTACTCTTTCTTTGACCATTCTCTTATTCCTCACATAAGTGTAAAATGCCTTTGTGTTCTCCCTAATCCGTTCTGCCAAGCCTTTCTCGTGCTACCTCCTGGCTCTCCTCAGACCATTTTTGAGCTCCTTCCTCGCCTGCCTGTAATCCTGTAGAGCTGAGCTTGACCCTAGCTTCCTCCACCTTATGTAAGCTACCTTTTTTCTTTTAACAAGAAGCTCCACCGCTCTCGTCATCCAAGGTTCCTTTATCTTACCACTTCTTGCCTGTCTCAGAGGGACATATTTATTCATCATTTGCAACAACTGTTCATTAAACAGTCTACACATGTCTATAGTGCCTTTACCATGGAACAATTGCTTCCAATCCATGCTTCCTAACTCGTGTCTAATCGCATCATAGTTTCCTCTTCCCCAATTAAATATCCTCCCATTTTGCCTAATCCTCTCCTTCTCCATAGCTATGTAGAATGTGAGGCAGTTGTGGTCACTATCACCAAAATGCTCTCCCACCACAAGATCTCTTACTTGCCCCAGCTCGTTTCCGCACCAAGTCTAGAATGGCCTCTCCCCTCGTCGGCCTGTCAACGTAAATACCCATTCCCATCAAAACAGTGAGGCAGAGTTTGATTTTAAGTGGAGCATTGAATGACTGCACGCCCTTGTGAAACCACTCCCTCCAGAGTGTGCATGAGCGAATGATCATGTAGTGATTCACATGAGGTGGTCTAAAGTGGATGGCAGGCCCTGTCACAGTGACCTTGGCCTCATTGCTCTCCTCACTAAAATCTAACAACTTGGCCACAGTTTTGAACTCAAGTATAAAAAGATCCCTGAAAACTACTGTTATCTGGTATGTTTATCAAAGATGAGCAATGCTTCACCAACACATTGCTACATCTTGACCTTCCAAACTCATCACTGAATACTCTACTGATCCCATCTTTTACGAACAGAGATACTTCTTTTTGATTACCATTCTGCCTCATCTCCAAAATGTCAGAGTTCCTGAATGTTCAGTGCCCAGCCTTTGTCATTTGCAAGTACATCTCTGTGATAGCTGTCAGATCATAGTCAATTAGTGTATTGCAACAATTCTACACTTATCAGAGAGCGGGTAGGACCAATCAGGGATAGTGGAGGGAACTTGTGACTGGAGTCTGAAGAGTTGAGAAGGCCCTAAGTGATTTTTTTGCTTCAGTATTCACTAGAGTGAGGAATCTTGTTGATAGTGAGAACATCGTGGGCCAGGTTAATAGGCTTGAATAGATAGATATTAAGAAGGTGGATTTGTGGAAGATTCTGGGAAGCAGCAAGATAGATAAGTCCCCAGGGCCAGACCAGATATATCCAAGGTTACTACAGGAAGTGAGGAATGAGATTGCTGCACCTCGGGAATGATCTTTGCATCCTCACTCTCCACGGGAGTAGTACTAGATGATTGGAGGGAGGTGAATGTTGTTCCTCTGTTCAAGAAAGGGAATAGGGAAATCCCTGGGAATTACAGACCAGTCAGTCTTACAACTGGGGTAAGCAAGGTACTGGAAAGGATTTTTAGAGATGGATTTAAGACTATTTGAAAAAACATTGTTGATTAAAGATAGTCAGCATGGCTTTGTGAGGGGCAGTTGAGTTCTTTGAGGATGTGATGAGACAGGTGATGAAAGTCAAGCAGTGAATGTGGCGTATATGGATTTCAGTAAGGCATTTGATAAGGTTCCCCATGGTAGGCTCATTCAGAAAGTTAGGAGGTATGGGATACAGAGGAATTTGGCTGTCTGGATACAGAATTGGCTGGCTGAAAGAAGACAGCAAGTGTAGCGGATGGAACGTATTCAGCCTGGAGGTCAGTGATTAGTGGTGTCTCATAGAGATCTGTTCTTGGGCCTTTGCTCTTTGTGACTTTCATAAATGACTTAGATGAAGGAGTGGAAGGGTGGGTTAGTAAGTTTGCCATTGACACAAAGGTTGGTGATGTAGATAGTGTCAAGGGCTGTTGCAGGCTACAACAAGACATTGGTAGGATGTAGAGCTGGGCTGAGAAGTAGCAGATGGAGTTCAATCTGGACAAATGTGAAGTGATTCATTTTGAAAGGTCAAATTTGAATGCTGAATACAGGGATAAAGACAGAATTCTTGGCAGTGTAGAGGAACAGCAGGACCTTGGGGTCCACGTACATAGATCCCTTAAAGTTGCCACCCAAGTTGATACGGTTGTTAAGAAGGCATGTAGTGTTTTGGCTTTCATTAACAGGGGGATTGAGTTTAAGAGCTGCAGCTGTATAAAACTCTGGTTAGACCACACCAGTTCATTATAGGAAGAATGTAGATGCTTTAGAGAGGGTACAGAGGAGATTTACCAGGACAGTGCCTGGATGGGAGGTCTTGCCTTACGAAGAGAGGTTGTGTGGGCTAGGGCTTTTCACACTGGAGAGAAGAAGGAAGAGAGGTAACTTGATAGAGGTGTACGAGGTAATGAGTTGAGAAGTAAGTTAGCTCGCTGAGCTGGAAGATGTGTTTTTAAACACTTTGTCACCATACTAGGTAACATCATCCGGTGAAATGCTGGTGGTATGTCCTGCCTCTCTATTTATAGGTCATGGTTTGTTAAGGTGGGTGATGTCGTTTCCGGTTCATTTTTTTCAAGGGACGATAGATAGGATCTAAATCGATGTGTTCTGGTTAGAATGCCGTGCCTCTAAGAATTCTTGTGCATGTCTTTGTTTCACCTATCCTAAGGTAATAAGGCATAAATAGATAGCCAGAGACTTTGCCCCAGGGCAGAAATGGCTGTCACGAGGGATCATAATTTTAAGGTGATTGGAGGAAGGTATAGGGGAGATGTCAAATGTAGGTTCTTTACTTGGAGAGTGGTGGGTGCGTGGAATACACTGCCAGCGGTGGTAGTAGATTCAGAGACATTAGGGACATTTAAGCAACTGCTGGACAAGCACATGGATGGCAGTAAATTGAGGGGTGCGTAGGTTAGGTTGATCTTAGATTAAGATGAATGCTTGGCACAACATGGTGGGTTGAAGGGCCTGTACTGTGCTGTACTGTTCTATGCTTTATGTTCTAACTCATCCAACTTGTTGCAAATGTTGTGTACATTCAGATTTTAAAAACTGATTTTGTCATTTTAACCAAATTTTCTTCCTCTGATTTTATTTGCTGGAATCTTCTCAAGTTTTTAAGCTCTGCCATTCAGTTCCATTCTGGTTATCATTACAAACAAAGCTGTCCTGCAGCATTGCCTCGTTATTTCTCAATAAATTGCTAAATATCTCCACATCAGCTTCACTATCACAAAAGCACAGCAGCACTGAGCACAAGAAGCCAAAGTAGGATGTATTTGGCAACTATTTTCAATGGAGCTGAGTTGGTTGAAGTCATCATTCATTGACTACAAATGTAAAGATGCTAGAAATGAGACTATAGGATAGATCAATAGAAATACGGCAGTACATATTTAAGGGCTGTTTCTGGATACGCAGAACAGGTAGATTCAAACAGCCAGAACAGTTCAATGGAAGGACACCCCATCTGTGATGAATTGGAAAGTTTATAGATCGTATTAAACTTCAAGAGAAAGTACTTAACTATGTAATGATAGACGGCATAACAGAAGATTGGACAATGTAAAAATCAAACAGCGAAGACTCACTAAAGTGTTAATAGAGAGAAAAAAATAGTTCATGAGAAAGCGAGTCAGAAATATAAAAGAATAGTAGGAGTGTCTATTAATATTTTTAAAAGAAAGGAATGAAACAAAATAAATATTGTTCCAATTGACAGTGAGTCTGGAGAATTAATAATGCAAAATAAAGAGAATGACTACTTTGCACTAGTCTTCACTGATGGTCCTGTTAAGATTTGAAGATGGCCAATATATCTCCTTCATTTCAAAAGAAAAGGAAACCAAAAGTAGGAAACTACAGTCTAGATAGCTTAGCATCTGTCCAAGGAGAAATGTTAGAAACTATCATTAGAGTGGGGCGGCATGGTGGCTAAGTGGTTAGCATTGCTGCCTCACAGTGTCACGGTCCCAGGTTCGATTCCAGCCTCGGGTGACTGTCTGTGTGGCATTTGCACATTCTTCCTGTGTCTGTGTGGGTTTCCTCCCACAGTTGAAAGACATGCAGGTCAAGTGAATTGCCATGCTAAATTGCCCATAGTATTAGGTGCATTAGGCAGTGGGTCTGGGTGGGATATTTTTCGGAGGGTCGGTGTGGACTTGTTGGGCCGAAGGACCTGTTTCCACACTGTAGGGAATCTAATCTAATCTACTGTAGTTATAACTGGGCGGTAAAGTCACTGAAATGGTAATCCAGAACACCAGGCTAATGTTCTAAGGGGCACGGATTTGAAACCCACTTTAGCAAATATTGAAAATTGAAGTCAATAAAATCTGGAGCAAACAGCTGGCCTAATAGCAACTATATGACTGCTGTTGATTAATGGACCCTTCTAATTCATTAATGACTTGCTAAACAATCCTGGACTGGCCTACATGTGATTCTAGTCCAGGTGGCCCCTGAAAAAGGCAGGTCCTGATCCTGACTTCAGCTAAAAACACATGCTGATGACTCCTCACTGCTCTCACCTAACTACTTGTTACTTCATCATTCACAGATTGCTTCTGTCTCCTAGGTTTACTCCGAGATGTTCATAGTGAGCCATCAGCAACAATTGCAGGACAGAACCAGCCTGTGCTTAGAAGAGCAGCTCCTCACTGTCTCCTCCCAGGGACAACCTTTCTCCCCACTGGATGGACTTTCCTGGACAGATCTGGGGATGGATCTTCCTGCTGTATTTCGAGTGGCGGTGTGGTTTCAGGACAGTCACAACTTTTTGATTCATATTTATTCACCTTCCAAGTGCATTCTAAAGTAGATATCAAGTACAGGCTTAGTCTATCAAAATAGTTTCACTAAAATGTTTATTTTATACTGAAAACCCTCAGCAACGAAGTACAAAAGGTTGTGCAGTATGTGCAGTAGATTGCATATGTGTGTCATTTACTCTCTTTATTTCCCCTTCACCCAAGCGTATACATCAGTTAATCTGGAAAATGAATATGAATCCTACTGACCTTAATTCCTGGTTTGAGTGTGTAAATCCACATTGATGGGATTAAATAGAGCTGTTCTGTTTTTAATGCTTGGCTTTTTGGAGAAAGGTTTTGATGTACAAGTAACATAAGCATTGCATTTACATGACCATATGTCAGACACTTATCTATGAGCAAATACTGTGCCTTTGTTTACTATGACATGCAGCCAAAACCAGATGGGTTGTCAACTGGGCTTC
Organism: Chiloscyllium plagiosum; assembly: GCF_037043375.1. Lineage (NCBI taxonomy): Eukaryota > Metazoa > Chordata > Chondrichthyes > Orectolobiformes > Hemiscylliidae > Chiloscyllium > Chiloscyllium plagiosum. The sequence continues at coordinate 61,433,681 of NW_028270157.1, read as the reverse complement.
TGTTTCATACAACAAATATCAAATTAGAGTCTGTTTTAAAACTCATTCAAGCATTGGATTTTCTTTCCAACGGCCCAGCTCTAAGTGCAGAATGCATAAACTTTCATTGGTAATCTGCGGATGCATTTCAGTAGATTTGGTATTAGTAAACTACTGTGAATTCACCATACATGCCAAAGAATATGCATTATGCTATTCATGCTAATCTTTTTCCACGTGTCGCAAAAGCAAAATATTCCAGATTCTGGAAGTCCTAAATATTCTGATCTTTTGAAAAAGATTGTTCATGGGATGTGTGTGTCATTGACTGGGTCAGCATTTATTGCCCATCTCTTGAGAAGGTAGTGATGAACTGCCTTCTTGAATCATTGCAGTCCGTGTGCTGTAAGTAGACAAGGGAGAGATTTCCCTAATGACACTGAAATAACAGTAATGTATTGCCAAGTCAGGATGGTGAGCAGAGGGGTGGAGGCTTGCAGGTGATGGTGTTCCCCAGTTTTTAATGCTCTTGTCCTTCTAGATGGAAGTGATCATGGGTGCGGAATGAGCTGAGGGTCTGGTGGGGGATGTTTATGGTTTGTGGATACCAGTCAAGCAGGCTGCTTTGTCGTGGATGGTGTCAAGCTTCTTGAGTACTGTTACAGCTGCACTCAACTAAGCAAGGGAGGAGCATTCCATCACACACTTGACTTATGCCCTTCAGATAGCAGAACAGGCTCTGAGGAGTTACTTGTTGCGGGATTCCTAAATCTGGTCTGCCCTTGTGGGCACTGTCTTTGTATGGCAAGTTCAGTGAAGAAGGGCTAATGCCCGAAACGTCGATTCTCCTGTTCCCTAGATGCTGCCTGACCTGCTGCGCTTTTCCAGCAACACATTTCCATCTCTGATCTCCAGCATCTGCAGACCTCACTTTCTCCTCAGTTGCATTTGTGGTCAATGGTAAACCCCAGGATGTTGATAGTTAGGGATTCAATGATAGTAACACCATTGAAGATCAAAGGGTGATAGCTAGATTCTCACTTATTGGATGTGGTCATTGCCTGACACTTCTTGGTACAAATATTGTTTACTAGTTGTGAGCGCAAGTTCTGAAGAAAGGTCACTGAACGTGAAACATTAACTCTGTTTTCTTTCCACAATGCTGCCATACTTGCCTAGTTTTCCAGCACTTCCTGTTTTTGGTCATTTCAGATCTCCAGCATCTGACGGTCTTTGTTTCATTTATTGGGATATCGTCCTGACCTTGCTGCGTTTTGACAAGGACCTTCCAGTATCCAAAGAGTCACAAATGGTGCTACACATTGATGACTGCACAATGATCAATCCCACTTCTCACCGTAAGCAGCTGAAGGTGACTGGGCCAAGGACACTAGCGTGAGGATCTCCTGCAGAGATATCCTGGAGTTGAGAGGATGAACCTCCAACAACCATGACTATCCTCCTATGTGTCAGGTATGACTCCATCCAGCATTTTCCCAGACTCCAGTTTCCCATTGATTTCATTAAGGTTCTTTGATGTCACGCTCAGTCAAGTATGACTTTGATGTCTACACCTGATAACCTTTCACCCCCTTGCTCATCAATATTCAATCCACCTCTGACTTAAAAATGTCTGCTTCCACTGCCATTTCAGGAAGAGAATTCCAAACACTCATGGCCCTCAAAGGAAAAAAAAATCACCTCACCTCCATTTTGAATGGGTGATTGAATGGTTTTAAAAGTGATTGCCCAGTTCTAGATTCTTCCATTAAGAGGAAACATCCTTTCCACATACACCCTGTCAAGACCCACAGGAAACTGGGTTTCAATCAGGTCACCTCTTTCTCATCTAAATATAAACCGAGCCTGCCCAACATTTCCTTATTAGGCAAACAGTTCAGTCACAAGGAGAAAGTAGAGACTGCAGATGCTGGAAGCTAGGAGAAAGGGAGAACTGCAGATGAAGGGCTTTTGAATATTGTAGTCACATTTGGTATCAATTCAATGGGACCTTCCCAAATTTAAGAAGTTCTGGATCATTAAAACCTATGTATCAAATATCTTACTAGCCAGTTTTCAATTCCCTAGGCTGAAGCCTATCAAGATGGGGGTACTTGATAACCCACAGCTCTAATAATACACCTTAACTACTTCTCTGGTCACAGAGTCATTAGGACTGAAACAGACCTTTGGTCCAAAATGTCCATGGCAAACATAATCCCAAATGAAAGTAGTCCCAACTGCCTATTCCTGGCCAATATCCCTCGAAACCTTTCCGATTAAAGTACTTATCCAAATGTTTTTTAAACATTGTAATTGTACCCACAGCCACCACTTCCTAGGAAGTTCATTCCACACGCAAACCACCCTCTGTGTAAAAGAATTGGCTTTCCTGTCTTCTTTAAACCGCTCTACTCTCATCTTAAAAGTTTGCCTGCTAGTCTTGAAATCTCCCATCCTCTATCTGCACCCTTCAATATTTTATAAACTTCTAAAAAGGTCACCTCTCAACCTCCTATGCTCCAGTGAAAAAAATGTCCCAGAGTATCCAGCTTTTCTTTATAGCTCAAACCATTCATATCTGGCAACATCCTGGTAAATCTTTTCTGAACCCTCTCCGGCTTAATAATGTCCTTCCTGTAACTGAGCGACCAGAACTGGGACACAGTATTCCAGAAGAAGCCTCACCAATGTTCTGTACAACCCGAACATGAATTTCCAACTCCTATATTCAAAGGAGTGAGCAATGAACCCAAATATGCCAAATATCTTTTTAACCACCCTGTCTATATATGACTCAAACTTCAAAGAATTATATACCTAAAACCCTAGATCCCTTTGTTCTACAACACAACCCAAGACCCTACCATTGTGATTGTGATTTTCCTGAATTCCTCCCTCATTTCTATTTCCTGAGTAATAGCTGCTTCTGAGATGTTACTTTTTTTTGTCTATAGTGAAGAATGATATGAAAGACATGTTCAATTCATCTCTCTCCTCGTTATTTTCAATTATTCTCTATATTTGCTTCCTATGGATGAACGCTTGCCTTGTTAACTCTTGGTTTTTAAAAAAATTATAGAAACTCTTTCTATCTTTTCATCTTTCTGGCTAGCTTTCTCTCATATTCTATTTGTCCTTACTAACTATTTAATCATTCTTTGCTTTTATTTTATGTTTTGTTGAATCTTCTATCTTGCAGCCTATCTATGCACAATTACTTTAACTTATTCATAGCATACGAGCTCTACCCCCAGTTGCCTTTGATAATACGTGATTTACATATTTTTAGTTTTTATTTAATCACAGACAATGGCTCCGTCCACTGAAATTTTCCTTACTCATTGGCCACCAGGACAAATCGTCCCATAGTTTATTTCATAACAAGTTGGTCACCTTCCTTGCAAATTTTGACTTGGAAGCTTGGCCAGTCTTGTGGGAACCAATTTGCATTTATTGAAATTGAAATCAGTATAAAAGAAACTTTTTTTTGCAGGTTACAGGTACTTAAAATTCCCTTGTCTTGGTTCAGTTGGATTGCACTGATATCACAAGTGGACACTCTCCTCCCCACCCCCACCCCTCCCCCCAAATCTTCTCTTACTTAGATGAGCAAACATTTATAACATGGGTCTGTAGGTGTGTTCATTCAGCATTAAAATTGCTTCTATTGCAGACATCCTCTAGTTGTGTCCCTCAGAACGATAATCAACTACTCAAGCAATAGGATGTTCAATTTCCTGTTTGTATGTCTGCTGATTTCAATTTAACAATTAGCTCTGATTTGCAGTAGCCTTTATTTTTGGACCTTTACCAACTGGAAATGCACATGACTCAGTAAGCATTACATTAACAGGCATTTATCTCACCAGTCTTTGCTGTTTTGAACTGCAATTTCAGAAGATCAAACAACATTATTCTAACCAACTGTGTCACCCAGCCTCCGCTCCTTATCTGCAGGGAAAAGTAATCTGAAACCAACTTCTACACTGAATTGGAAATCCTTCATCTTCCAGTTCCAATTACAAACTATCTGTTTCCCCGCCCAAGTAATGAGAATACAATAGCAGGAAACAGATATTATCAACAAGTATTTTTTTTAAATAAACACAATTTTTGCAAGACTTTCATATGTCTGGGTTTTGTTAGGAGAATCACATCCACCAATTACTAAAATTGTGTTTCTAATCAATCAGATTCACTTTGCACTTCTTCTATTTATTGAATGTAGTGCAATTTAGAAACAAATTGGGTTATCTTACAATAACATTTTTTATTAATTTTATTCATCTACATGTTCCAGTTTTTACATTTATACATCAGTTTGATATTTCTTTACATTATCTGATTCTCACTGAGCTCTTGTAACACAGCAAGGACACCCCAGTTCTGCAACTGTGCAGGACTATTAATACTCTGCATGCTGATGATTCCAGCAAGAACTTAATTGAACCAACAACCGGGGGGCAACGTTTGCTGTCAAAAAAAGCATAAACACGCGAGCGCGCGCGCACATACACACACACACACACACACACAAACACACACTCACCCTAACGACAAAAAGCTAAACTGTTACTTGACAAGGAGTCATTATGAAACCAAATATAACGTTGCCAATTACTTCATTACATCTATTTCTTACAACCAAAGATAAACGACTTGTTTTGTAATTCAGGGATATATAAAAATATCAGTTCTTAATCTGAACTGTACAATATATACAGTATTTGCACTGTTAAATTATGATTAACTTTAGTTACTAAATCCTACATTTTAAATACCAACATTTTTCTTTGATCGCTGCTACTTTTATGCCTGTAATATTGAGAATTGGGAAGCAGATTTGCGCTCAGCCTGACTTTCATTGTTGCCCGTTGGTCACTCAGCAACTTTTGCTTTGCCTTTACATGCTCATTGCAAACACCTTAATAAAAGTGAACATTTAACATTATAATACAGAAAGCACCAATAAAGACATATTAAAACAGGTTACAAAGTTAAAAGCTGTTAAGACCAGTTAAAACTTTCTGAAAGTATACACTCAGCAGTATGAAGTTCCGTGTTGTACTGGTTGATTGAAGAACTATAAAGAGAGGGGGTTTGCTCAGGGGGTCTGAGTTGCTGTGGCGACATCACCTTTTACATGCATGTTGTATGTATTTATGTATCACTGTGGACAGTGACATAAGAATGTTTCTTTGTCCATCACATAGTTCATCAGGAATCTATCCAGCTGATACTGCCTCCATTGGCATGGGAAGAATTTACTGTTCACAACCAACCTGTTTCACCACATAATTATGCACCTTCCTTGTCCATTAAGCCCTGGAGTGGGACTTGAACCTGTACGTTCTGGCTCAGAGACAGGGATGTTACCCAATCCACTGCTTATTAGTAGGTAGTCAGTGAAAATACAGAAACAAGTGAACCGCTACAAGTGTAAACAATAGTGTGTTTATCCACAATTGCCGTGTCAGTCACTCTTGGCTTTAAAGTGGAAACGTAGCAGTCTGACCAGCAACTTTGTCTCTGGTTGTTCTGTAGTTTCAAATGAACTTATAGGTTGCTTTAGTAACACCATCTGAATTCACAGAGTAGTAAGTGGGAAAGGCTCCTTGCAGATTTGGTTCATATTCATTCTGCTCTAGGAAATTATGCAATTTTTCCCTTTGTGCCCCTTTTTCTTTTTGGATTTGGTGGTCCGTGACCCAATACTAGAACTCGCCAGCACCGATGACGGCCCTGCAAGATCATCCGTATAATACTGGTATCGTTGGGCCCTGGGCTGTGGGATCGGTTGCCCAAGGAAATAACCTTCTTCTTCTGAATCGGAGGATGAAGAGGAGCAGGTTGAGCACCAGGAGTCATCATCCTCAGCGTACAAGCCTAGAAATTTGTCCACAACTTGGTTCTGCAGGGCGTAGTCTGGGTTATGACTGTACTGCCCGTACAGTTCCTGGCTTTGAACGTATGCTCGCCGTTCATGCGAGACTTTGACTTGGGTTAATTTTTCACAATCCTCTGGAGGGTAAACACAAGGCCTTTCTCGTGGACTTCTCCTCTCCGTCACCAGATGGAGGGCATTGTCAGAACGGGACTTCCTGCTCTTGCGGCGACGATGATGATGCCGATTGGCGTAGCCGTCAAGGTTGTATGCGCGGCGGCGAGTTCTCTCGCTCATAGGAGGCTGCCGGATTTCGATCTCCTCGTAACTCCTGTTGTCAATGACGTCATCAGAAAACTTAACTTGCTGGGGCCTTGACTGGGACTTTGATCTTCTCAGCATCGGATTGCAGAGTGGCTTTCGCTTCTCCTCTGGGGCCATGACCTGACAGAGTTCGGAGGTCAAACTCTTGAGGGATTCTGTGCTGCGGTGGCGCATTGAGGAGTTCATCGTCCCCATGTTACTCATTTTCTCACAGTCATTCTCAATTTCTTGGAAATCCTGGAGAGCAAACACAGATGATCGTTGCTGGTTGTCTCCATCTACTGATGCGCCTACCAAAAAACAAAGATCAGCAAGGATAAATAATTTTAATTGTTACTTAGAAAATATCATTACTATGTTCCAAAACTGAAGAATTTGTTTAAAATTATTCAAATAATTTAGAGATTTATAGCTTCTTTTGTGTCTCCAAAGTACCATAAAAACCACTCATTTCTTTATTATGACTGTTCAGTAATGCTACTAACATTGCCATTGCATGGTATGCATAAAATTTGTTGGAATCTCAGTGTGAAAATTAAAACTAGTTTTCAGCATGACTTGCATCTAAATAGATTGCAGCAAAGTTCAAAGTATGTTTAAGACTGAGATAGATAGGTTCTAGAGTATCAAGGGGATCACGGGTTGTGGGGAGACAGTGGGAGAAGAGGGTTGAGAAACTTATCAGCCATGATTGAATGGCGGAGCTGACGCGATGGGCTGAATGGCCTAATTTCTGCTCCTATATCTTATGGTCTTAAAACCCTGAGAGAGCAATTTATTTTTGAAAACTTGTATTTACACAATATCTTTCACAGTCAACGAATACTTTTAAATTGTAGTCAGTGTTGAAATATTGGAAATATGACAGTCAATTTGTGCATAGCAAGCTCAGTCAAATGATACTATCATAACGATCAAATAATCTACTTTGCTGGTATTGATGGAGGGTAAATGTTGACCTGGATGCTGGGTAATTCCCCCACATTTTTAAAAATAGTTCACTGGGATCTTCCATTTGAGAGGATAGATAGAACAGATTTGAATGTCTCATCTAAAAAATGACACTTCTTATAGCGCAGTACTCCCTCAGTCCTGCGGTGGAATGTCGACCTCAATTTTGTGCTCAACCCCTGGCTAGGGACATGAGTCTAGAACCAAACAGAGGCATACTACCTTGTGGTAAAGTACAGTTGACACCTTAATTAGTTATCAGACTGTGATGGGTATCTCGTGTACAAGATTTAAAAAAATCACTTTTACACTTCAAAGGAATTCTTTATGTGCAGAACGCTTAGATGTCAGTCCTTGTGAAAAGCACTACAATTAAATACAAACCTTCTTCTAAAATTGAGCTCAAGCCAAGACTCTGTATCCTAACTTGCATCAATCTGTACACCCCCTACCTCTGTGCTTACTGAGCTACTCTGAATCATTTGTGTACCAGGACCCAATTTCTAAAGTTTTCTTCTTCTGTTCAATTCCGTCCATGGCCTCGCTCCTTCCTGTTCAATCCTGCAGACATCTGAAATCTTTGTGCTCCTCTAGTTCTGTCATTTTGTGGATCTCTGACTTGCATAAACAAAACATTTGCAGTTACACCTACATCCCCAACTTCCCTCCTTAAACCTCCCTGTGGTTTCCTACCTCCCTCTTCTACATTGCGACACTTATAATCTGAACTGACACCATATAACCTTATGCAGACTCTCAGTATCTTAAAGGTATTACATAGTGGCAGGTTATTGTTGTCAACATAGTTGGTAAAAGAAAGTGTTTAACACAGAGTAAAGCAATGGTGTGCTGTATTTTAAAAATATCTGCTCTGATGTTGCTTCATTGTTGAACTCAAGATGATTGAAAGTGATGTCTTATTTAAAATGTAAATTAGAACATAGAACATAACAGCACAATACAGGCCCTTCCGCCCTCAATGTTGTGCTGACCTATGGAACCAATCTGAAATTCAGGTCAGCTATTTAGTTACTGAAATTTAGAAACATTTCTTCTGATATATTTGTAATTAAGTGACCATAATTCTTACAATTATTACAAAAATGCATTTTCTAAAATGATAAATATTCATTAATTTTGATATTAGTAATAAAGATGTTCAAGAGTTTGGTACCTGTGATATTGGACAGGGCTAGAGAGTCCACAGAATCTCGAACACTTTGTTCAGCTGGCTTTAACTCATTCGTGAGGCATTCCAATGAATCTTCGTACCACTGGTTCTGGTCATGATTGTAGGCGGCTGCACCATGATCAATGTCAAGCTCTTGGATCTTGCGACTGCTGGCAGGTCCTGGGTGGCTCCCATAGGCGGAGTCTCCTAGATTATCTTGGGATTGTGCCCAGTACATGTTGGATTCATACTTCGTACTTACCAAGCCTTGGCCATTACAGCCATTCAGTTCCACTTTAGTTTTGGCTTCGCTGTCTGATATCCAGTGCTTGGCGTCTTCACTGAACTGCTGAAAGACACCCCGACTGCCAAACTTAAGCAGTAGCTGGGTCATGTAATCATCGTGCTCGGCCCATTCTTCATGTTCTTCAGCTGCATCGGCCTCCAATCGGCCCTTCCAGAAATGATTGTTGCTGAGACTCTCAGCTGGGCTGTTGAGGCTGAGGGCATCCATTTGTTGAGATAAAGGGTCGTCGCCCCTGTCAGAGAGATCGGGGCATTTGTAATTTACCGTTGGCGAAAGAAGCAGCGACTGCCTGCACTGGTCCGCAGACTTGCTGCTTTTTCCCAGTCGCACACTCCTCCTGGACTCTCTTGACCGCGCAGACTGGAACGCAGAGTCAGAGGAGTCCGAGGCGTGGACATCTTCACCCATGCTGCAGGATTTCGAGCAGAAAATCTGACCTTGCTTTGGGAGGAATGGGCACCCCAGAAGCGAAGTCCTGCACTGGGCACAGCAAAAGCATTTGTCGGTGGCATGCCAATGCTGCCCATCATACGTCATCTGTGCATGATCAACTCCTGCAGTTAAAGGAACTTTCATTTAGACAAAAGCAATAAGCAATTTGACAATTATTTAGTTTTTGCTCAAGTTTACACTTATGAATTTGTACCCAAATACTGAAAAGTGGGGATATGGTGGCTCGTGGTATTATCGCTGGATTGTTGACCCAGGTAATGTTCTGGGGGGCTCGGGTTTGAATCCGGCCATGTCAGATGGTGGAACTTGAATTCAATAAAATCTGGAATTAAGAATCACCTGATGATCATGAATCCATTGTTGGAAGGACACATCTGGTTCACTCATGTCCTTTAGGGAAGGAAACAGCCATCCTTATCTAGCCTGGCCTACACGTGACTCCAGACCCACGGCAATGTGGTTGACTCTCAACTGCCCTCTGGGTAATTAGAGATGGGCAATAAATGCTGGCCTAGCCAGCAATGCTCTCAACTTGTGAATGATTTTTTTTTTAAATCGCTGGAAACAAAGTACATAGCATATACCTAAGTACTTTTATAGTCAATGTTCCTGATGTACAGGTTAGGCTACGCCTTGTCATCCAATGCAAATTCAGCACTACATGAACGTTGGGTCAGAGATGGATTTTCTGTGTGAGATTTACAAATCTGCTGCACTTTGTCTGTTCATAAGGATTTAATTTTGAATCATTTGTCAGCTCAGCCCTTGGGCATATCTTGGGATTAGAAAATGCAAGAGACAGCTAATGGAGTTTTGTTGAGCTTAGACAAAGCTTACTTATCTGTTGGCAGCTGATTAGATTAGATTAGATTCCCTACAGTGTGGAAACAGACCCTTCGGCCCAACAAGTCCACACTGACCCTCCGAAGAGTAACCCACCCAGACCCAGTTCCCTCTGACTAATGCACCTAACACTATGGGCAATTTAGCATGGCCAATTCACCTAACCCGCACATCTTTGGACTCTGGGAGGAAACCGGAGCACCCGAAGGAAACCCACACTGACATGGGGAGAAAGTGCAAACTCTACACAGGCAGTCACCCGAGGCTGGAATCGAACCCGGGTCCTTGGTGCTTACCACTGAGCCACCGTGCCACCCTATTAGATTGCAGCAAGTTCCCCTTCGCCCAGTGACTGCTGTGCTGGCCAGTAATATTTCCATGGGGTCCTTAACCAAGCCTTCTTTGCATCATGGTCATAATCAAGTGACTATCCCCAGGTTTGCTGAAGGTATGTATCAAACAGAGTCTGAAGACAATAACAGTCCACCATTGTGGACAATGTAAAGGATCTGACACTATCACAGTTTGACATCTGGTCTTTTTCTTTTGCCTTCTAACAACCATCTATCGACTCCAAGATGGGACTGGTTATGTACAAAGAATGTACATATTTCTCCCTTGCTAGGTTGCTAAAATTTTATCTCAACCTTTTGATTGTCAGTTGTTAAAAAAAAATCAGCAGCTGTATCTCATTCATTACACAAAAACCAATTATGCGCGGGTATACTTTAAATGAAGTGGGGTGTTTAAATTGCAGCTAAGCAGTACATAAATGAGAGAAGAAAACTGGATTACCTATATGATCTCCACATGCTTCGCAATATTCTGCGTACAGACTCTCGAAGCAGCCACAACAGTACGGGCGCCCATCCTTCATAATATATCTCTGTCCGCCCAGAACTGTTTCACACTCAAAGCAGCAGAAGTGCTTCATGTGCCAGTGCCGGCCTTCAGCCTCTGTGCATTCATCGGCAAAAATAATCTGAAATTCCAGAAGAACGCTTTGTTAGGCAAGTATCCAAATCTCCGAGGTGCCGCATGGATCTCTGCAGTTCACATTTAAACTGAAATGTAAATAAATATGCCATCTTTGAAGACTAAGACCAGAAAGAAAAACCCACAGTGTCTCTTTTGTATGTCCTTAGAAACGCCATTAAGATTACACAAACGTTTTCTGCTAACTTCAAGCTAAATGTTAGTCAGAGGATGGAACGAATACAGTGTTCCGCTGGATCGTGCACTTGAATCACAGCTAAGATTTAATAACTATTTGGTTCTATGTGTATAATCTGTAAAATGTATATTTATAGATTGTCCCAAGAGAATAGAGTGTTCATTCAAGTGTAGTTGCATGTATTTTTATTGCCTCACCATTGGCAGCTATGCCTTTAAGATCTGGACTTAAGCTTTGGCAATCTCTCTTACCTCTCTCCTCGGAGATATTCCTTACAGTCCTCCTATTTGTGTGCATTTTTGGTCACGATCAAAAAATGTAACATTTATCTTCAATAACACTGTGTTTGTGGTGTTTTATTACATTAGGTTCTGCAAGTTGCTGGGATTGTTCCAGTGAAATTAGTCCCCAACCATTTCCACTCTCCCCACCAGCGTTTCTCCACCACTGTTTAACCACTGAAGAAGGTTAAACAGTGCTTGAATTTGTGTAGCCTCTTGTGTTGATATGCTGTTGACAATTAATTCTGCTAGTTGCAATGCAGTACCCTCACCACATGTTAGCCATGGCTCAGTTGGCTACTTCCTTGCCTCCATGTTTGATCAGAATTTCAAGACTTGAGCAGAACATAAGAATAGTACTGAGTGGGTGCTACACTGTCCTTCAAATGAGATGTTGATCAGAGGCCCTGACTGTTCTCTCAGTTAAAATTCTGAAGCAAAGGGATGGGAGAATTGCCTCTGCCTCCTGGCAATATTTACCCTCGCAATCAAGATCGTAAAACTGATACAAAATAGAAGCAAAGTACTACAGATGCTGAAGATTTGAAATAGAAACAGAAAGTGCTGGAGAGACTCAGGGGTTCTGAGGGCACCTGTGGAGAGAAAAGCAGTTACCATTTCAAGTCTGATAGGGCTCTTCATTGGATAAAGATTACTTCATCGTTATCACATACCTGTGTGGGTGCAAATAGCTGCCTTTCCGACAGTACAACAGTGACTGTACTCAACTCAACATGTATGGCTTTGACTGCAAGACACTTTGGACTGTCACATGGCTGTGAACGAGGGAGTCTCTTCCTTGTTATTGGTTAATGACACAGTCAATCTATGCCAACAACTTTTCACAGAGTGAGATAAAACATCAATTTTCGTTCCCCACCACCCAATTCCCCACCTCTAGGATTGGCTGAGCAAGGAATGTTTGGCCCTGACCAGCGACATTCCCTTCTCTTCTAATAAAAACTGAAAGGACTGCGGATGCTGCAAATCGGAAACAAAACAGAAATTGCTGGAAAAACTCAGCAAGTCTGGCAGCATTTGTGGAGAGAAATCTGAGTTAGCGTTTCAGGTCGAGCAACCCTTCCACAAAGCCAGTTGTCTGAGAGTCATAGAGTCCTACAGCATGGAGACAGGCTCTTGGCCCAAGCTGATCAAAATGTCCATCCTCACTAACCCCACTTCCCTGCCCATATCCTTCTAAACCTTTCTTACCCATGTTTTTGTTCAATCGCCTTTTAAATGTTGTTAATGTACCTGCCTTAACCACCTCCGCTGGCAGCTCATTCCATATGCAGACCATCCTATGTGTAAAATAAAAGTTGTCCCTCTAGTTCTCTTTTATTCTTTCCCCTCTAACGTTAAACTGATGCCTGCTAGTCCTCGATTCTCAACTCTGGGAAAATGACTTAGTGCATTCACCCTATTCATGCCTCTCACAATCTTATACACTTCTATAAGATTCGCCCCCCTCCCCACACACTCTTACGCTCTAAAGAAAAATATCCTAGCTTGCCCATTCTCTCCCTATAACTCAGATCCTTATTAGTTAAATCCTCCCGAACACCTCTAGCAAATCTACCCATCAGTATATTAGTCTCCTTCCAATTCAGGTGCAATCCATCCTTATTGTACAGGTCACTTCAACCCCAGAAGAGATTCTAGTGATGCAAAAATGTGAATTCTTCTCCCCTGCACCAGATCCTCAGCTGCGCATTCATTTGCTCTATCCTCCTATTCCACCAGCTCGTGGCACTGGCAGTAATCCAGATATTAATGTTCTCAAGGACCTCCTTTTTGAATTCTTGCCCAACTCTCCATATTCTCCCTTCAGAATCTCATCCTTTGCACTTCCTGTGTCGTTAATTCCAATGAGTACAACAGCCTCTTGGTGGTCCCACTTCCCTTTGAGAATATTCTGCACCCTCTCCGAGATATCCATGATCCTAGCACCAGGGAGGCAACACGCCATTCTGATGTCTTGCTGTCAGCTGCAGAATCGTCTATCTGTCATCTAACTAGACAGTCCCCTATCACAATCATAATTCAGTTGGCTGGTTTGCGATGCCAGCACCACCGACCGAGATAACCATGAAGGCCTCTCTGTCCCAGCCCTTCACATCATCTAAGGTGCGATGACCCTCAGGTTAAACCACCACCAGTCATCCCTCTTAGATGAGGCAGCAGCCCCTACAGTCTGGTGGGACTATGGTGACATTACCTTGGAAAATGGCTGTACTTGAGGAAAGGTGCTATACAAATGTAAATTGGTCTCTTTCCCAAATGCTGTGACAGCGCTCCACTTTAAATATTCCATATTGCATCTCCCAATCATTAAAGAAAGAAGACAACTTCTAAGGTCAGTCAGCGTGCCGTACACTGTTAATTCAGTAATTAATTCACATACACCTTATCTCACCTCGTCACAGGCAGAGCAGCGGGGTTTCAGAAGTTCAGCGTGATGCCTGCCACAGTGGATTTTCCTGTCTTGGTAAAAGTAGATGAGGTCAACGAGAAGCTCCTGGCAGGTTGAGCAGATAAAGCATGCTGGGTGCCAGCAAACAGCAGAACCAGCTCTGGAGGCGAATATTGCGACCTCACCTCCTTTTATCTTCTCCTTACACTGGAAGGCACAATCGAGAGGTTGGAAGTCAGGTGTGGGGCATTGAGAGTGTAAAATAAAACCTGCACTCACATTCCTGCTCCTGTAACAATACACTGACACAGGTTCAATTACCTCAGAAAACCTATTGTGGAACTAAGGTGAGAATGAACACTAACTCGTGGTCCAAAGTAAACATAGACCATGACTTGTCCACAGTCAAATCTGCAGGCTTATCAGAATTGTTGAAACCATTATTCTGTTATCACAGCCACTTCAACAAGAGATGTAGTCACCACTCAGGTGTTTACGAACATCACAAGGTTTCATGCCAAAACTAACCATCTTTAAAGCACAGGGCCCCAAAACTATTCTTCAGATCTGCAGCTTGCAAGGTTTAACCACACACCTAATTCTTTCCTGGTTTTCAACGGGATTCAAAGCTCCTACAGGTACATAAAATGGCTCATTCTGTGAAGTTTGGGAGAGACAGGTGGTATAAAACAGCACAACAGGATGGGAAATGCCTATTCCCCAATTTGTTTTTAAGTCCCTCATTAATTCATCTAAATGTGTCTATGGGCTTCTTAATAAACTGTTGTTGTTTCAAAGGAATAATAGTCAATTATCGCAGTTGGGATTGCATGATACATATAACTCTCTGTATTTTCCCCATGCAAGTGAAAATTAAGCAGGTTGCTCTCATTTAATATGCTTCCAGCAGTAAACCCAGCAATTACGTTTTCTTTTAAACAATTTATCCCCTTTTCTGAGACTGATACAGTTGGGAAAAAGAGTAAGTCAAACAGGCAGGAACAAGGTAGAGAATGAGCTCGTTCCCTCTTTGCTGGGAAACTGATTTACAGATTTGAAGGTGCAGTTTGGTACCTTGTGTTATCCTGAGGGATCATTGTAGGTGAGCTAATTTTGTTCTCATCAGATTTCCACTACCATGCTGTCCTATTGGAATATGGAAACACTTGAAAACCTATTTTAATTACTGCTTGGCCAATAACTTCTTAATTCAGGGACACTGTTGTAGCATTTCAGCTGAAATCACGTGACCCAGCTACTAAGTCAGCTTCCTTTATACGTTTCCATGGAAGGTGTGTGGGCAGAACAGGACTGCATTTGTTACCCAGCCCTAATTGCCTTTGAACTTAACAACTCGCTCAGTTATTTCAGAGTCAACATCATTGCTGAGAGTCTGAAATCACATGTAGGCCAGACCCAGTTAGGATGGCAGAATTCCCAGTTGAACCAGATGAGTTTTTATGTCACTTCATGGCCTCTTTACTGAAACTAGCTTTCGATGAAATGAATTGAAATTTCACCAACTGTTGCATTTGAACCCATATCCACAGAGCGCTATGTGGGCCACAGGATTCTTAATCTAATGACATTATGGCTAGACCACCTCCTGCCCCCAGTGCCAGGTGGAAGAAGCGAAGCATAAAGAGAAGGCAAGTATGATCAATCCTATTGGGAATGAATCCTGGTAATAACCCTTAGTTGCTGCAATATGATGAGATAATAAAGTTATTTTGATTGGTAACATATTACAATTTTAGTTAATCACTTTTCCCATGTAAATTAATTGGTAAAACCAGTATAAAGACCAAAATATATCTAATTTAGTAATGGTAAAAGCATTACAATTTTCTAGTGATCCATGGCTACATGGATGTCAGATGAGGATAAGATTATAGTCATAGTCATAAAGTTGTACAGCATGGAAACAGACTCTTCATCCATGATATCCTAAATTAATCTAGTCACATTTACCAGCATTTGGCCCAAATCCCTCTCAACCCTTATAGAGTCATAGAGATGTACAGCATGGAAACAGACCCTTCGGTCCAACCTGTCCATGCCGACCAGATATCCCTTCCTAGATTGTGATCAGGTGTTAAGCCTTTGAGATTGAAATGCCTGTGAACGTAATGTTAGGTGGTTCACAATGATCACCTGTATTGGTTAGAACCATACCCATCATAAATAACTGATTTCAAAGGAACAGAATATGCTGCTTGTTTGATTATTGCTCCCTTGTACCTGATCACAAGCGGTGTGCGTTTGAACTCTTGGTAGCTGTTTGATAGTTCCTCTTCCCAGTGCATCTTTCTTCCTCTGAGCACTGAAGAGCTGCAATTCTTTCCTTTCTTCCTCACTCAGAGATTGACAATAACGCACCTAAAAAATATAGACAAGTAACTTAAAACCTGCATCAATTAAACCAGTTCTGAAGCACTTAAACGTCGTAATAGACCGGCCCCCAGTGGGTCCATATTAATTGCAGATGAACCGATCATTGTCCAATTAACAAACATTGAGACAAATGTATATTGATTAAGGAAATACAGCAAAGATTGCATTAAAGGCAAGCTTTATCTAAATAATTTGCTTGAGCTTTCTGAAGAAGTAATGGAGAGGGGAGATAAGGATAATGCTGGTGATGCAATCTACATGGATTGCAAAAGCTATTTGATAAACCGCTCCATGAAAGGCTTGTCAGCAAAGTCAAAGCCCAGGGACTGCAAAGAGATAGTAGCGGCATGAGTACATAATTGGCTAAGTGACCAGAAATAAAGGAGAGTTGTGAATGGTTGTTTTCTCACACTGGAGCCTTATAGTCAGGTTCCCAGGAGTTAGCATCATGGACACTGCATTTCTTGACATATTTCTCAATGATCTAGACTTGAGTGTTGCTGCTGTTTGTAGCTACTCCAGCCAGGAGATCTGTTGGCATGGGGTGCCATTCTTGTCAAGTCTTTAAACCATCATCATATTTCCACTGTAGCTCATCTGCAATTCCTCTATGACATCCAGCATCCAACCACATCGAGGTTAAGCCCGCTTTCTTCTCCCCTCCAGTTTGACCTTGAGAAGAGATCTTTATTGATTTTCAGCTTTGAACAAATGGTCAAAATACTGGCATTTTCTTTTCTAGATGTCAGTTTTTTTTTCCCCCCGTGTAGTTTCAAATATCTCTTCAGTTGTCTTTATGGTCTTATTTGTGAAAGTTTCAGCATACATCTTAGCATCCACAATTCAAAAGGTTTCTCTTTTCTTTACTTGTTATCCAGGAATCCAAAGCTCACAGGTAAATAGTTAGAATATAGCATCGTCTGACTATTTTTCTTGTTACGGGCTTCAGTTTTCTTATGTTAACATGTCCTTCATTTTCACAAAATTACTTTGACTGTCTTATCCCTTCTTCAAAGCACTGTATCACAATTGCCATCTCTATCATCATTTGGTCTAAAAAACAGACAAACTTATTTGGTAATTGCAGTGTGACACAATCCATGTCAATGTTCACACTGGATTCTTCCCTTGTGTTCCTAACTACAACCATTCTTATATTTTTGCCATTCATAGTTAATCCATATTCCAAATTTTTAGATTTTACTTGACTTACGCAACGTTGCAAGGCTTTTCTGTGTTTTTCATACCAGTATGTCAACAGCACACCACACGTTTGTTATGTTCTTGCCTCCAATTTTACCAAGTGTGCGTTGTAGAAGGGTCTGAAAGTGTTGTGTTGAGGAGTTCTTAATGCTCAATACAATGATGTTGCAGGGCAGGGACTAAGACTGATTGTTGAGGTGTCGATAATATTGCCTTACATACCAGTATAACTTGTAACTAATTGCTATCATGCAATAATCTATGTCTTCTTTAAGTCAAGAGCTTCTTCTCATGAGACTGTCAGGTGGTTGCCCTCTACTTCATGAAGAACAAAGCACAATCCAGCACAGGAACAGGCCCTTCAGCCCCTCCAAGCCTGCGCCGCCACATTTTGCCCTTCCATACTAAAATGGTCTTCAATTACACCTCTATTCTCTTGCTATTCATGTATTTGTCCAGGTGCTTCTTGAATGCTGCGGCTATGTCTGCTCCCACCACCTCCTCGGGCAGTGTGTTCCACGCACTCAGCACCCTTTGGGTGAAAACCTTGCTTCGCACATCTCTTTTAAACTTTTCCCTCTCGCAGCTTGAACCGGTGTCCCTGAGTAACTGACCCCTCCACCCTGGGAAAAAGCCTCGTACTGTCCACTCTATCCATGCCACTCACAATCTTAGAAATTTCTATCAGGTTGCCCCTCAACCTCCTACATTCCTGTGAAAACAAACCCAGTCTATCCAACCTTACTTCATAGCTAAAAATCCCCCATACCAGGCAACATCCTGATAAACCTTTTCTGTATCTTCTCCAGAGCATCCACATCCTTCTGGTAGTATGGTGACCAGAACTGCATGCAATATTTCATGTGTAGGCTAACTACAGTTCTATAAAGCTGCAGCACATCTTGTCTACCCTTATACTCAATGCCCCTTCCAATAAAGGCAAGCATGCCATAGGCCTTTTTTAAAAAATCTACCTGTGTTGCCACCTTCAGTGATCTGTGGACCTGTGCACACAGATCTCTCTGTATATCAATACTCCTAAGGGTTCTGCCATTCACTGTACAATTTCCACCTGTCCATCCAAAATGTATCACGTCACATCTGCCTGGATTATACTCCAACTGCCATTTTTCTGCCCATGTCTCCAACTGATCTACATCCTGCTGTATTCTCCTCACTAACTGCAACTCCACCAATCTTTACATCGTCTGCGAGTTTACTGATTAGACCAGCTATGTTTCCTTCCAAATCCTTTTGTAAATCATGAACAGCGGATGGCCATGGAAAAAGGACGTTGGCAGCAAATGTATTTTGCAAATATATCTAGTAAAGTAAAATCCATCTGTATCAGATGGATCTAATCCCACTATGAGCCGTGGTGTGGATTATGATGTGCAGACACAGTTTACTTGCAGTCTACAAAAGACTAGCAGTTGTGGAGATCTAAAGATTCCTTGGACCCAGCATTTAAAGAAGGCTGCTTAAAAATAGCTAGGTAACAGCTGAAAGGGCTGAACATTTAAGAACCCCGCAGAAGAGGACCACATGGTGAAGTTCAAAAAGGCAAAATCTACATACGATAGTCAAAAGCATATTAGATCTGGTAACACATGAGTGTGAGCTAGGAATTCACTGCAGTTAGAACTCTACTGGCACGAAGGTAGTTACAGATTGTATCACACACCACCAATCTGTAGACGTTGTCCCGAATCTAGGTTCGTTTGGAGAGTGATTGGACACTCTATGTTCTGAGAGAGTAAGTCGAAATCCCTGCCAGATAAGGAAAATATTAGAAGAAAGGGTGTAGCTCCCAGACTGAAATACTTGAGATAGAGCATTATTGCCATTGTAAACAGACATTATGAAGGATAACTACAATAAGGGAAATCAAGGGCCACAGAAATAACAGGAAACAAGGTCACAGAATGACGAATATCACAGAGCCAGAACTACCGTGACAATAGGGCAAATTAGAAACTTCAGCAGACAAAGGATAATGAAAGAAGAAAGTTAGGAGCTGCACTAAAGGCAAGAGATCCATTAATTAGACCATGATAGCAGCTAGAAGCATTTGTTTAAACTGCATACAATAGGACTCATCCAGGGAAAATGGTTAAATAGAATGGGATTCGTTATTCAAACCACAGGTAGTAAGATTCATTCAGTAAAACAGGTCAGGAAACAGGAATCATTTATTAATGGGATTTATTCAGAGAAATTATGAAAAAGGAATCATCCACGTTAAGTTCAGAAATGCAGGAAAAGCCTCTAGTACAGTAGTGCTATGTGCTGGAATTAAAAGCCATTAAAGCAAGAGAAAGAAATCATCACACGAGGAAAACATGGCAGCAGCAATAATGTTGCCAAGAAGGTTTAATTTCAGAGATGGTACAAATAGAATACAGAATTGGTCATCATTTTAAGACAGAGAATTGCTTCCAAGTTAGATACGAAGTTGTAAGATTCATAATATACAAGATTTTTCAGAAAACACAAGTGCACTTTTGTGTTTGATTGGGACAATAGTTAACATTGTTAAAGCTTACCGGAAAAGTAACACATGTTTTTGATCAAGTTCTGCAAACCTTTGGCAATTTATGTAACCTAAGTACAAATGAAATTCTTGAAAGAGTGAGATTTAAGAGAAGAATTCAGCATTAAGGGGAATCTGTAGTTAATTTCTTGAAATGATGACACAGATTAGTGGTAAGTATGACTATGGAGCATGAAAACCAGAATGCCTAGGAGACAGAATTGATATTGGAATTGCATCTTTGTCAGATTTATTATAAGCAAAAGAAGCCATTTCAAATAGTGAGTGAAGCAGAAGTATAGGAACGGCGCAAATCAATCCTGACATGCGAAGGTCAAACTTAAGAGTCAGCATAATCCATTCAGTTCTTAACAGATAAAACCCCTAAATACACAGACAAGGTGCCAGTTTAGAAACAAGGACAGACACTAGATATTAAAAATCAATGTGGGTATTTCATAACTGAGAAGTGCCCAACTATTAAAAAATGCTTTATCTGTAAATCAATAGACCACTTTCAGAAAATGTGATGAGGCAGGACACAGTTCTAGAGCAACAAGATGACTAAAAGTTACTCCAATAACGAAGTTCATAAGACTGAACAACCAACACTAGATGAAAAGACAAAAGGTACTTGAGGAGAAATAAATGATCCTGCCCAATTATTTTGGCAAGTAAAGATTTATATCAATAGGCATCTCACAAATGTTAAGCTTGATACAGAAGCGTGGGTCACTATACATCAAAGAGTGTACCTTGATTGGAGAAACATTTCTATAGCCTGGAGCAGTGCAACTACATTGTCCAGGAAGCACTTAAGATTAAATCTATGCTATAAGCAATCTTGCAACATATTGGGTGTCAAGTACAAATACTGCACAATCAACAATTTCCACTCTTGAACAGGAATGCTTCTTTGAACTGAATCTTAAACTAGAAAGAGTGCAGAAAACATTTAATGGGATGCTACCTGGACTGGAAGGTTTGAGTTATAAGGAGAGGCTAGACTGGTTGTGACTTTTTTCCCTGGAGCATAGGAGACCGAGGGGTGATCTTGTAACGGTCTATAAAACCATGAGAGGCATACATAAGTAGATAGCCAACAGCTTTTCCTCATGGTAGGGGAGTCTAAAACTATAAGGCATAGGTTTAATGTGGGAGGGAAGAGACACAACAAGGTCCAGGTGGTGAGTATCTGGGACAGGCTGCGAGAGGTAGTGGTGGAGGCAAGAACAATTTTGTCATTGAAGAAAAATTTGGACAGGTACAAGGATGGGATAGGTATGGAGGGACATGGACCAACGATAGGCAAATGGGACTAGATTAATTGTGAAAACTGGGTGGCATGGACAAGTTAGTCCAAAGGACTTGTTTCAACGTTGTAAACCTCTATGACTCTAACTGACAAGAGGAGTCAAATTAAGTAAATTCAAGAAACTGCCAGTCATGGAACAATGGGTCACTAAAACATCAGTGGAACATTTCATGGGCTTCCTAGACTCACAGCAGAATTCAAACACAAGATAGAATCCATTCAGATTAGTTATGTTAACGCAAGAAATTTGTTCAGTACGGTCAACAAGGTGGAAACGTGCAACTAAATAGGCCTGGGAAAATGGTTCCCACTTTTATTTTCACTGGAGAGTTCAGCCTGCAAAAATCCATAAAGATTTTCACAAAACCTAAGTGTTGAGATAGTTAATGAGCAGTATACCCCAGTTGGGTCAGTTCACGAATCCACATCTAATGTAACTCAGATGCAACAGGGCTTGGTGAACAGACAGTGATAGCAGACTCAATCCTGACATCAGTTGCAAAAAATACAAGGTCAAGCAACATTCGTACTGGTGACAAGATCATGCACAACCAAGGAAATGAACACTTTGGTTTCACGTGTAATAGACAGTTCAAAATAAAAATTCACCTCATTTCGAAACAGGCTTGCCAACAGATTGGGAATAAAAATCTGCTCACACATATTGAGAGTGTGGGTGCAATTCCAATGGAGGCCACTACTGAGGTGAGGTGACCACTGTCCCGAGGAAACTGCCTGGTTCAGGATTATCTAGCCTCTAGCTTTTAAATTTTCTCTCCTGCAGCCAAAACATGGAGCAAAGGCACGCTTTTCGTGAATGTACTAGAGTGTGACTCTGAATTGTAAATTATGAAATGTACATAAAGGTCTGCAGATGACTCTCAAATTTTGTGTGTTAAAGTGCTCCAATTCCACTCGGCACTCTCAACTGAACTACTGGCAGGACGAAGAGGGCTCAATGGGGTCATCTCCAGCATTCCATACTGGTGGTCAATCAAGACAAGTCCTTCAGCTATTCAATCCGTTTATTGTTAAACTCCCTTGTTCACCTTCCAGTCGTGAAAACTTGGTGTGGGAGTTAACTGCTGCAGAGATTCCACCTTCAATCCCCAGTCTGCGGTAAGTCAACTGCTCCCAGATGGTTTACTGCAGAGGCACTACAATTGGTCTCAGCGTCCTGGGCTGGAAAGGAAAACCACAGCAAGCAGGGTTCCAATTCTGACCCGTATGCTGTGGACAATTGGTGAAGTGTGGTCCAGGAATGACAGGAGTAGGTTTGACTCTAATTCCTTCCAAAACAGTCCACAAACCTGCCAACCAACATTGCCTAAAGCTAATTTCATGCAGGAGGTGTGGCTCAGTTAGACACAGGAAACAAGGGCATTGGAATCACATGACAGCACAAGACTAGAGGAAATCTGAAGGAGTTGTGATTGGAGTCAAGAGTGTGGTGCTGGAAAAGCACAGCAGGTAAGGCAGCATCCGAGGAGCAGGAGAGTCAATGCTTCAGGCAAAAGCCCTTCATCAGGAATGCACTGCTGATAAAGGGCTTTTTCCCGAAACATCGACTCTCCTGCTCCTTGGATGCTGCCTGACCTGCTGTGCTTTTCCAACACCACACTCTCGACTCTGATCTCCAGCATCTGCAGTCCTCACTTTCGCCGAGTTATGTGATAAGTTTGCTATAGCAGAAATAGGAATGTACAATTACAATTGTGAAAAATTGACAATTTTATTTTTGAAATAAAAGTTGCTATTATTACAGGGTTTCATAGAATCCCAAGTTGGAAGCAGGCCATTTGCCCCATTGAATCCGCACCAATCTTCTGAAGAGCATCGCACCCAGATCCACCCTATCCTGTAACCCTGCACCTCCCATGGCTAATCCACCTAACCTATACATCCCTGGACACTAGGGGCAAGTAGCATGGCCAATCCACCTAACCTGCACATCTTTAGATTGTGGGCGGAAACCGGAGCACCTGGAGGAAACCCACAGACACGGGGAGAGCGTGCTAACTCCAGTCACCCGAGGCTGGAATGGAACCCGCGTCCCTAGTTCTATGAGGCAGCAGTGTTAACCACTGACCACCGTGCTCCCACTTTCATTTGTGCTAAGTATTTCAACCTCGCAAGAAAATATCCTCTGATCACAACTCTCACTCAAATCATTCGTTAAATGGAGACTGTGGACAGAGAGGAGATCTTTCCACTATTGTTCACATCACTAACACAAAAGTATCTAGTGGAAATCCTACCTCATCTGTACTTTCCGATTAATTGTGTGTTTTTATAGTTCCGTACACAAAAGGCATGTTGTGACAATTCTTCCAAAATTTATACAGTATGAATAATACTAAGGTGCTTCTTACACTTAGCAGATCAGGTTACTAATGCCTACTTAGAAATTCTAGGTGGATTGAATGGAGAATTTATGCCCTGATCTTAATCCAACAGCAGCTTCTGACTAAAGGGAGATGTGAGGTGTGAATGCCCTTTTCAGAATATTAGCTGGGACAACAGGCAGCTAGACAAGAGCTGGGATTTAAAAAAAGGCAAAAGAGCTCCAACCAAATGACGCTTAAATGATTTAAAGAAGATGGACTTTAAATAGAAAGGGATAATTGTTAGCAGCCCTTTACAACTTAAACCCCTGGCCAGAAAGCACATATCTGTTTTACTACAAAGCCTTTTGTAATTGTGAATTGCAAGCTGGATTAAAACATGAGCCCCAGCTTATTTATTCAAGAAAGGGCACTCCTTTCTGACAACATGTTCACAGGAACACAATGCCTCCTTCAAGTCCCATAATTTCGCTGCTGCAGTGCAGTCTGTCTGCCCCTCTGTGCCTGTAATAATGTTTGGAATTTTAAGCACATGAGAACAGTTACAACATGACAGCAAACAGCGTAAAAGTGACCAGTGGTAAGAAAAGGAGGCGAAATACAACAAATGTAAATGAGAGGAAGGGAATGCTCACGAGTAAAAGCACAAGGAATGTTTGCTTCAGGACAAATAAATAAATAATTCAAAGTTTACTGACACACTTGTTGTGGGTTGGAGACTAAATAACATTCCTGTGACAACTTTAAACACTTTACATAAAATTCTGGTTAAATCAATGAGAGGTAAAAAGAGGAGAGAAAGCGATTTTATTCCTTATCAATCTCTATGAATGCCAAATACAGAGGAACCTCGATTATCCATATTTCAGATTATCCGAACAAGATCACGAGGCCCCGATGCGTGGCTAAACTGTGTTATCCGGCATGCGATTATCCGAACATTCGATTATCCGAACAAAAATATCCCCGCCTGTGCTGTTTGGATAATCAAGGTTCCTCTCTATGTGGTATGCACAATTAAAACTTGTGTCTTTTTAAACATGAGTTTTATTACCTCATTATCATGGGGTGGTAGCTGGTACAGGAGCTGCTTAATTCTGTGCTTCTCTCCAGGACTGTTGACATAAGGGATCTTGTCTTCTGGCAGGCATGAAAAATATAGCTGTACCTGTATTTGGGGTCAAAGAGAATGAATAAACGCACAACTCAAAGTTTACAAAGTCAGCCAAGCAGAAATGCTCTTATAGTTAATTATCATCACATTAGTTACAGATTTTGTCTGTCGGTTGCTTATTAAACACTGTGCTTTCAAATGCACCTAGTTATTGATTTTTTTTGTAAAACAGAGATTTATGATTTCTGGGATTGATGTGATGTTACGTGGAACAGGAGTCTGACAGGATTTACGTTCCATTGACCATAACAAGGTTCAGAGATCATTAAAAATTAGAGAAATTGGATTGCTTCAAATATGACCCGTGCCAGAGAGCTGCCATTCTGGAATGTGATATGTGGCAACAATTAACGCATCATAAATTATGCATGGTTAACGTGGTCGTTACCCTTCCCTACCGCTCATCGCTGCTGCACTAAACAGCTTCGGAAAATTCCACATTTCTGTCAGCAATTACCCAAGTTAATGTGTGAAGTTGCCCAGGAAACAAAAACACTAGACACAAATCCCAAAATTTGTCCCGTGGGTTGAGTAGACTTGAAAGAGAAGAATGTGTTCAATTTTCTGATCTCCCACAGGCAAAACTCATCCAAGCAAGTTGACTTCATTGCTTCCATATGTGCTTCTGGGATGTAACTAAAGGAAATTTCTTCCAGCTTTGGGTTCCCGCCATCATTTTACGAGATGCCAGGTTCAGTGATTGTACAGTTTCTAATTTGTTACAGTAAAGCATCTGGCGTGGAGCTATTCCAATCAAAGGTAATGGCTGGAAATTGGAAAAACAACCTTTTGCAGGTTTAATGAGAGTATAATCTTGAAAGGGAGCTCTACAGTTCAACACCTCCCAACTGGGGTCCTCCTGCACCAGAGAATTCAGGATATACCTCCTACGCAGAATCAGAAATCAGCAGAAGTTACTTTAAACAGGCAGAGGGTGCTACGATTAGTTTCCCTGTTGTTTTAAAATGGGAGAGTTTTGATTCTAGCTGACAAAAATACTCTGGAAACATTTTGTGTAAAGACTGACTATGCCAGGTGTGCAGTTTCACAGAGGTTAATGAGAATATTGTTTTATATTAGGGAATTTCTTCTCCCCCACTTTCATTACAATTAATTCCCAAGTGAAACCTTTTCTTAAAAGAATTTAACAATAAGATACACACATACACACGAGTCCAACACATAAATCTTCACAGCAGATGAACTTGTTTAGCCTCTGCATTTAATGGAAGTGATCTAATATGGGACCATTGATTTCACCTCCATTTAATAGGCTTCAGCTGTACTAATAAAAATTGTGATGTTCATGAAAGGAAGACAGTCTGAACAGAAGTACAGGGAGAGCTGGATAACAGATGAGACTAGACTCATGGACATGAGGGAATAGCACTGATTTATACAAGGTTGGCAAGCAATCTTTTCATTGGAAAAAAATTAAACCTCAAAATACTGTTAAAACTGAATCTGGATCTGTATTATCAAATCCACCCAAAGAAAGAATGTAACCAAGATTTTAAAAAGATGCTTCACAGACATTACATACATGGAACACAAGAACAGGAAATGACTAAAGGGTCCTATGAGCCCGCTAGGACACTCAAAATAACATGGCTAATCTTCTAAATCAACTCCATCTCAATTAAAAGATGTGCCAAATGTGGTTGGATTACCTGAGGAGAAGCAATCTCATGCAGACTGCCTCTGTCCTTTTCTTATGAAAGAGGAGAGCTCCACATCTCTGATAGGAGATTCCCATCCGGGCTGCTTCACATTTTCCATTCTCTCCTGGTGCAGAACTGTCAGGGAATGCAAACTGGGATGGGGGGATTTGGAGAGTGAAACTTACTGGATCCTGTAGAGAAACAGGGATGTAAAGGGTCTGGGGGGCGACGTGTAGTTGTGAGAGCTAAATATGGAATCAAATGACTTGTTACTTGGGAGTTAGACTTTACATTAATTAGTCTTTGTCTTCCTGAGTAACTTTTTACTTCATTCCATCGGAATCTCAAATGGATCTTTCGGAGGGCTACATACATAGGATAATTGCACAGGACAATCTTTCATTCCCAGGCAATTCCTGCAGAGTCTGCTATGATGGACATTTTCACAGGGTCTCCACGTGCCACTCTGATCTAAACTGGAATAACGACTGGCCATTGGAAAATGTGGGTCACACTTTGACAACTTTAAACACAAAATTGCTTCCTATAGAAATCAATGTTAAAGCAGGTGTCGGGATCTTTGTGACAATTCTCTTCATGGGATGCTAGCAAATTACCTCATCCACTTGATCAAAGCCATCTTCCCACAAGATAGGTGAAGACCTCACTTTTTTGGAAATAACGGCGCAGTGGCTCAGTGGTTAGCACTGCTGCCTCACAGCACCAGCCACCCAGGTTTGATTCCAGCCTCGGGCGACTGTGTGTGGAATTTGCACATTCTCCCAGTGTCTGTGTGGGTTTCCTCCGGGTGCTCCGGTTTCCTCCCACAATCCAAAGATGTACGGATTAGGTGAATTGGCCATGCTAAATTGCCCATAGTGTTAGTTGCATTAGTCAGAGGGAAATGGGTCTGGGTGGGTTACTCTTCAGAGGGTCGGTGTGGACTTGTTGGGCTGAAGGGCCTGCTTCCACACTGTAGGGAATCTAACCTAATGACAGCTTTGTGAAATTCTCCTTTGACACTGACACACTCGTGTCTGAGTCGTTTGTGGGGGATGTTGTGGCCCAAGGCCAGAACTTTGTCTCATATTAATCCGTGATATTGCTGATGCCCTTGAGGATATTGTAGCCATGCCCAAAATTCCCTGAATTGATGATGGTGCATTGTCATCAGTGACAGCCTAGAGTTGGGAGAGGGTATGGTGTAGGTGGTAAGTCTTGTATTGCTCCTCCATTACTGAATTGCATCAGTTGCTCAATGATTCACAGACAGAATCAATGAAGCCAGGTTGGGTGGCAGACAAAGAAATTATCAAAGTTAATGACATGGGCAATTATCCAAGATGGTTAATGTCTCAAAAGGTGAAATTATCTTTAGCACAAAATGCTCTCCAGGCAAGGATGGCATACAGAGGCAATCATTCTTGAAGGAGTATTCTCCTCATCCACACTTTAAATGAAGGCCAATTGCTGTGCTGAGGTTCATGGGAATAACCGGTCAATGCCTGCCCCTTCTCTGAATGGTAAATCATTAAGCATTTAACCTAAAAACTTTATTGTCGACTAGGGTCAGGATCTTTGGCAACTTTAAATTCTGGCAGCATATTATAATGCACGTCCGCTGCGACATACATTTCCAGAAAAGCCCTGTCTGATCAGCACTAAAAAAAATGCTGTTTCACTGAGTAACCTCTTTTATTGACTCTGGGTGACTCAGTCCACGGGGCAAGGAATTTATTAGCTGCTTTTGCATCACCAGAATTTGCTTCCATGGTGTGGAGATAGGAATGCCTCTTGAACCATGCACGACTGGTTGTGAACTTTCCCACCCCACACAAATCTGCGGACAGGCTACTGGACCTGTGCTGGATGACCAAAATAAAAAGGTATCTTGTCTTCAAGCCCAGAAGTCAAAAGTCCTTCTGTGTTCTTAGAGTCATAGAGACAGAGCTATTCTTTATGGAAACAGATCCTTCAGTCCAACTCGTCGATGCCGAAGAGATATCCTCAATTAGCCCAACCCCTTTTGCCAGCATTTGGCCCATATCCCTCTAAATCCTTCCTAGTCATGTACCCATCCAGATGCCTTTTAAATGTTGTAATTGTATCAGCCTCCACTAGGAGGCATCTCATTCCATACACGCACCACCTTCTGCATGAGAAAGTTGTCCCTCCCTCAGGTCCCTTTTAAATCTTTCCCCTCACACCTTAAACCTATGCTCTCTAGCTTTGGACTCACCTACCTGAAAGAAAAGACTTTTGGCCATTCATCTTATCTTCATTATGCTGCTTTCAAACCATCGCACTCTGAAAGCACTCAAAGATGAACCTTTGCACTTTGAGTGAAATCATTGATAAAATCATTGTTCCATTGTAGGTGATAGAACTCCATCATCAAGATATTTTAATACATTCAGTTTCGTGGCTTGGCTGATAGTTTGTGTTTTCTTTTGGAGTAGGCTCACTATCACCACTTGCTGAAAATTACTTTTTTTTAGATTAGATTAGATTACTTACAGTGTGGAAACAAGCCATTCAGCCCAACAAGTCCACACTGACCCACCGAAGCACACCCACCCAGACCCATTCCCCTACAATTACCCCTGCACCTAACACTACGGGCAATTTAACACGTCCAATTCACCTAACCTGCACATTTTTGGACTGTGGGAGGAAACCGGAGCACCCGGAGGAAACCCACGCAGACACGGGGAGAACGTGCAAACTCCACACAGATGCTCGCCTGAGGCTGGAATTGAACCCAGGTCTCTGGCACTGTGAGGCAGCAGTGATAACCACTAGCAGTGCTAATCTGTGCCTCTTGTTTACTCTCACACTCTCCTTTTCATACACGTCTTTCACACATGTCTCTCTCGCTCACTCTCCAACTCTTTTCAGTTCAGTCTCTCATCTCTCACTTTAGTCCCTCTCTTTACCCTTTTCAACTTGCTCCCCACCAGCTACAATTGAATGGAATGGGAACTTCCTTCGGTTGGGACAATATATCCAGAACAAAATGGTATCACATTATCTATAAATTACTGCAATTATGTTTTTAAGGGTACGTTTCACAGATCTTCACATTTTTGAACAAAAACATAGCAACAACTTGCTCCCTTTTTTTGTGCTAATTTTCTTCACCTTGTGCTAATTTTCTTCACCGTGTATACTATATATAATATCTGAGAACAAAGGTTCCACTTCCATACCAAAAGGGAAAACTCTACCTATATGTGGCAAGTTTGCAATTGGTAGAACGTTACGATGCTCGTTACAATCCTCTGACTTCCCTATTCAACCTGAACAAAATACAGAAAACCCCTGTGGGATTGGCAGGTCTGAGATTTAAATATATTAAGTGACGGTTAAGGGCATCTATAACCCTGGTTACTGTCCAAATCTTTCTGCACTTGTTTCCTGACCTTCCTCAAACTCTCCAGGTAGAAAAGATCCTCCCAGAATAGCCCAGAGGTGCCAGGTCCCTCTAGTTCCCCAAAGCCGATGATCTCCAACCATGCAGATGTTGCAGCCAAGGATGGCGACTCTGAGTCTGGGCCAAATGCTCTCCGCAATGCTTCAGCCCTCTGGCCAGAAATGTCCCAAATCTTCCAGGCCAACAGATGAGGCATTGGTCATTTCTGAGAAGCATTCTGAAAAGCAAGCAGATTTCCAAAATCCTTCAACACTCAGGCTCTTGAGTGTAGGCAGAACTTAGCACTTTAGTGAGGGGATCATGGAGTCTAAAGTTACTGTAAAGGCCTTGCCTCCTTATGGTCAACTTGTGCGTGTGACACCGTTTAGGAGTGCATATTTCTCTGGAGTGTGTCTTACAAGGGGCCCTGTACTCATTTATGGGTGCATCATATCCAATACTCAACCACTATCCAATACTCCGCCTCATAAGGCATTGTTCTGATGAGAGAAAAGAAAGTTTTCAGTGCACATTCTGTCACTTTGGATGTTGGAAGTAAAGTCCACGTAAGCTTTACATGCCCATTGAGCAATGTATATGAATTGGTAGACATTGAAGGCTGAACACTGATAGGATGGTCAAAAGGATGTGTTACGGGATAACTCTCAAACAGATAACGGCCATAGCAGCACAGTGTACACAGCTCGTGAATACACAGTTGGGAGTCAACCTCCAGAACCTAACTTTCCTTCGTGCCATATGATGTTAGTAGCATTCATTCTGACAGGGTTCTTTCCCTAAGTCCGTAAAAGTTTTGTCTTTCATGAATGTGGGAGCAGCAGATGTTGTAAAGCATCCAAACAGTTGCTAGCAGTGGATTTGCTTGCACAACAAGAAAGGGTGGAGCTGGTTGCTGCCGTAGAGCATACCAAGAGACATTGGTGAATGAAGGTGAACACAAGAGGCCTGGAGAAACAACTGGGTGAGCCTGATCTGCCAGGTAACCACTCAAGACTTTCAAATTAGAAATTGGCACCATCTCATTTGTCGCCAGTGTCTGGGAGAATAGTGAACCAAAAACAAATAAGGCAAGTTTAAGCTAAGAGCAAGATGCAAATACATGGAAAGAAGGTCCTTACCACCTATTAGCAAGATTCCCTTCAGACTATTGAAACCATATGGGGAAATCTGACATTTATTTTCTTAACATTGAGAA